>NW_003852529.1:177278-218438 GCF_000181295.1 Otolemur garnettii | reverse complement strand
GTCATCATCAGCATAGTCATCATCATCCTCACCACCACTATCACCATCACAGTCATGACCACCATCACTACCATCATCACCATGGTCATTACTATCATCACTGTCATCAATGTCATCACCATCACAGTCATGACCACCATAACCATTTTCATCACTGCTATCATCATTGTAGTCATTATCACTGCAGAAGATATTTACTGCAAAGCGTGGGACACTCTGCTGAATTATCTGCTTATTTTATTAAAATTAAGTCTTTCACCTTATTTAGTCCTCATGTGACATCCCATGATAAGTAGACTTCCTGTCCCTGTTTTAGAAAAGTAGCAGGCATGACAATGTAGGACAGGGACTCAGAGATATCCAGCTCTGCTACTCACTGTCCGCATATCTGCATCTCTTTATCTGCAAAGTGGGGTCACAACAACTTCCACCCACAAGTAGCTGAGGAGTCCGTGTGGGAACACGTGATATGGAAAGTGCTATTACCACGTTAGCTACTGTTGGCATGGCTGCTGTACCTCAAATTAGGAGGCTCTGTTTCCCAAGGTGGCCTTTCAAGGTCACACAGTCCACAAATGGCAGACCTCAGACTTGTGCCTCCATGCCTGTGTGACAGCAATTGACAGCTGTGACCTCTGGAATACTGACTCGGGTCACACGTGTTCTAACAACGTCAACTGCAAGAGCTCAATGCTGTTCATAAGTAAGGAGGGTCAGGCCCAGAGAGGTTAAATGAGTTGACTAAGGTCACCCAGCTAGGCAGTGGCAGAGCCAGTCCACAGTATAGCCTCCTGGGTCAGTGTCTACTTGGGTGCCATCTCTAGTGGTGTCCTGCCTAAAACCAGGTGGCTCATCATTGTACTGTAAATGTCTCAGACTTACCCTTACCTCGTCTCAGTTTCCAACCTGGGAAGGTAGGGGTGGGTGAATGGTCCCCAGGATTCTGTCCCCACCATTAGGGCATGGGCCTCATGTCACATCCAGGCTTGGTCCCACTGGGACCGGCTGTGCAACGTGCAGGGAGGCAGGGCACCCGCCCTCACCTGCCAGGATGCACAAGTGCGGCCCATGTTGGATGCTCCTGAACCCCATCATTAGCAATGAGTGACCCACAGCCTTGCCAGGCTCACTAGATCTCGCCAGTGCAAATGTGGGTCACAAATAGACACCCACATTTGAAAGATGCATGAGGAAGGAGCAGGTTGGAGCCAAATCAGCCTCTCTGGAGCCAGTAGCACCAAAGAATGCTGGACGTTTCCTCTCCCCCAGGAGCAATTCCCGGACTCAACAGAAGCCCCTGCTGTTAAGTGGACTTTGTGGGCAACTGTGCAGCCCTATTCCTCCCCCTCCCATTCAGGCAGCAGTGGGGCCAGGGGTCTTTGCTGCCTGAGAACCTGAGTACATGCTACTGTGCACCCCCTGCCCTTTGGTGGACCGGCCCATTCCCAACCCCTGCCATGTGATCAGGTGAGGCCACCCAGCCCTGGGCTCTCGTGGCTGGCATGGGAGCATGGCTGGACCATCTCTTTGGCCACAGTGAGCGATGGGCCAACACAATCCTAATCTTACTGTTGGGAGTCCCATATCTGAGGCCACTTAGGGACAGAGGATGTTTAAGGATGGTGGTGCAGTCACAACAGTGTGGGGCCTAGAGAGGGACAGAGAGACCCAAATAGAGAGGGGCTGCCTGCCCTGACAGCTCGCCCAGAAACCCTGGACACAGCTGTGCTGCACTCCTCACTCACACAACCTCAAAATGGGCTCACTGGCATCAGACAACTTAGATTTATCTTGTTTATAACAGAAAGTGCTTGCAATGAACACAGTAACACACTTACTCACTGTGCCCAATGGCCAGAAAGCAGCCCCCAAGGTGTGGTGCATATGCTGATTCTGTGCTCTGGTTTCTTCCCTGGGATGATACTTCTTCCCTTCACTGTGGGAAGGTCCTGGTAAGGCTACCCCTCAGGAGGCCGGGCACCCACCCCATGCACAGGGACACACAGGTGCGGCCCAGGCTGGACACCCTGCACCCTGTCACTAGCAGTGAAAGACACATGGCCCATGCAGGGCCAGTTGGCCTTTTTTCGGAGGTGTCCTGAGGTCTGATTGCTGAGGAATGTGAGCGTGGTTTCCTTCTGGAGACAAGGTAGAAGGACAGGAGCTGTGACCACTAGAGGCCACCATTCCAGCCACAAGAAGAAAGTGATCCCAGGAATGAAGCAGCTCACAAGGGAAGGCAGGGCTGGGGAGAGGCAGTCACAGGGGCTGTGATGCCAAGAGCCCCTGGAGTGTGGCTTGTGGTGGTCGCCCAGCTACTCATCAACTATTTCCAGCTCTCCTCCCCCTGGGAATGTGGTCTGACTCTATTTCCTGGCTCTTCTGTGGTTGGGTAGATCCTTGTAATTAGATTTGGACAATGAATTTTGAGCAGAAATGATTTTATGTTACCACCTGGCTGGAGCATCTGGCATTGCCTTTTTGCCCTTTGGCACAGAGACTAAACTGTGTGAGGTGCTGGATCTACCAGTCTGGGTCCCCAGCTCAGCCCCCAACTGATGCACTGTGAACCGGTGGCATGAATGAGAAATAACCCTTTGTTGTTCCCAGCCACCGAGACTGAGGGATGTTCATTACTGCAGCTTCCAACACAGCTGACTGGAGAAGCTGACTGATCACAGCCTGTGCATGGCTTCTCAGTGCTGCAAGCGGTCATATCCCAGGGAGATATCACCAGTGGGTTTCTGTCACCAGTGACCAGAAGAGTCCTAGCAAGATGGGGCGGGAAGATCAGACAATCAAGGCTGAGTTTGCCCTCATCTTGGAGAATGCTCCTACTTCCTAGGAGAAAAGTAGAAACCAGCTAATGGACAATAAGGGTGCATCTCATTAAATGTGTATGAGCCAGGGCAATGGCAGCACACCCCTTCACATGTATCAAAGGAAGAGGCCTCTCTGCTTATGACAAAGAAGGCAGACAGACTAACCACATGAGAGGCAAGTATTTACCTGTCCGCTTCCTCAACCACAGAGAAGATCTGGCAATGTTTGTAGTGTCCCATAGCTTAGGGGCCAGCAGTCACTATCACTCTAGTCTGAATGACCATTTTCTCTTGCCCAGACTGATGCAGTAGCCTCCTGTCTCCCTGCTTCCCTGCCCGTCCCTCCCCTAACTGATCCACATGCCATATAGCAAATAGAATGAGCTTTTAAAAATGTAAATGAGGTGATTTTAAGCTCTGCGGCTTAACATTTTCCAACAGTTTCTCAATGCAATCAGACTTCTGTTCAGGCATCTCTCAATGACACAGGTGGCCCTGCAGTGTGGCCCTGCCCGTTTCTTCACTTTACTCCCCCCATCTCTCCACTCCAGCTGTGTCAGCCTTCCCTTTTGTTCCTAGAACAGGATGAGCTTGTGGGCACTGCAGGGCCTTTGTACTTGCTAGACTCTCTAGAACATTCCTTATCCAGCTCAAATTTCACTGCACTGCTCGACCTCCAGCCCCTACTACCTAGCCGGCCCCGTGCGTTGAGAAATATGACTTCTAGTCCCGGCTAAGGCAATGACCACATGAGACCTGGTCACTTTGCCTTTCTGGGACTTCACCTTCCCAACTATATAAAAGAGACTTGGACAGACAACCCCCTGGGCTCCTGTGTTTCTCAACATGACACATTCCCCAGTTACCAGGGACTCATTCCCTTCCTAAGAAAGGGCCCCGAGTCGGAGCACCTCGCACACTAAGCATTTAAGCATGTGTACCTTGATAGCTGTTTCTGAGTATGGCCTAGAAAAATCTACATTGAAAAGAAAAAAATAATCCACAAACCTAGAAATCCCATTTCATATACCTCTTGGGACTCATGAAAGGCAGTGACAGATTGCATGACAAGCTTCAGACTGTCAGCATTTAAAATAGCCCTTTAAGCAGAGCTGCTGGGAAGAGAAAGCTTGGCAAGGAAGCCGGGGTAGGGCGTCGGGGAGGGGAGGGGAGGGGCGCTGCTAATGTCCACTGATCCTGGGCTGTCTCTGTTTTCTACAGGAGGAAATGAAGAGAAATCTCCTCAAAGAAATCTACTATGAAATGCCAAAAACAAATTTCAGTGATATGCTGGTAGGAGTAGGCTATAGAGCTGGGACATAAGTGGGGATAGGGTTCTAGGAACATGCTGACACTTCCTCACCCCAGCATGTTCCGTGGGGGACATGGACTCGCAAGGCAGGAGGGACTCACAACTGCCCGTATTTAAACAGGACAAACTGAGCTTGAATCCCTTGCTAGGAAACAACCTCTCTCTGAGCCTCAGTTTTCTCATCTGTAGCATGGGCCCACAGCAGGCTCTGCATTATAGGGTTGTGGTGAGGACAAAACAGAATCACACTTCTAAACAAATTCCTTCCCCATTACCTGGCCTAGGGAAGCTGTCAGGGATGCCTGTGGCTGTTGTTTGCCTGGGAATCCACTTTAGTCTTTCTGGTCCACAAGCCTCCATCAGAGGAAGGATGCCCCCGTCCCCAGCCACAGAGCTTCACAGCCGCCTCAGGGCACACTGGACCATGAGAAGGTGCTGTGCCAGGCCAGGCCAAACAGACCCTCTCCTGGGATTGTGGAGCAGATGCAGTCAGTCTTCTATTCCCTGTGTTAACCGAGGACATCGTGACACAAGAGGTGAGGCCATCACTGTGACCACACAGGTGGAGGGACCAGGGAGCTTCCAGAGCCTCAGGAGGCGGGGCTATGCCTTTGCACTCCAGCAGCTTTGGACCAGAGTCTGTTTCTTCCTGTAACTCAGCCTCGGCAAGTCGAATACTTCTTACAACCAGAAGAGTGCTGTCTTTCAGCCCGCCTGTCACAGCGGGTGGAAAGTGCCATTATCCAAGTGTTCCTAGACCTCATCTCAGGTCCTGGCTTGGTGGCCTGTCCACCTAAAAGTACTGCTAAGTGGGATGGCCCTGGACACTGCAGGGTTCTGGGCACCCTGGCCTCAAATCCTAAATATCGGCACAATGAGGCGATTCCATTTCATCCTCACTCTCATGGGCAGCATGGTCCATAACGGGGACTGTTGGCTGCTGACATTTCTAGATTTTCTTCTGTTGAAGAGCAGCGAACATGACCAGATGGAGGGCAGTGGGCATGAGAGGGCTCCAGATGCCTCCTGTCTCTGTGACAAAGACGGAGAAGCCTGGGACAGGGCCCTGGCCATGGTAAAGCTGAGTCTCAATGCTGGTGAAACGCTTCTGGGCCAGGTGGCCCTGGTCCATCCACTGTGGCTATCCCTCAACAGCCGTGAGGGGCGCATACGGTCATATGCCACACTTTGTGTTCCTTTCCTTTCCTCAAGAGCTATGCCCCAAATTTACTTTTTTTAATTGACAATAAGCACAGAAACTATAGGACAGCTGTAAGAGGATGCCATGTGTTTTGAAGAGAAGATTAGAAGAGATTTTGATGAACAGATCCTCTGCTGACCTGCAGAGCAGGTTTTAAAACACAAAAGAAAAATCCAAATGCATGTGAATTCTGAACAGGTGCTTGCGGAAGGTGGCCAAGGAGAGCTAAGTTGCATCAGCTAAAGCCCTGAGGACACCCGCACACGGCCCCAAGGCCCCGGCAGGCTGCCTGCTGTGCCCTCTGCCCTGTGGTGGGATTCTGGCTGAGGGTAGCTGTGGCTGCTCCCTTGGGAAATGGGGTGGGGGAGCTCCTAGAGGTCAAGGTCATGTTTGACCCAGCCCACAGAGGAGCAGAGAGTCACAGTGGAGGGTAACATCACACGTGACTGATGAAGGGCTGGCTCAGCGCCCACTGCCATCCCAGTGTCCTCCGGGTAACACTCAGCACAACCCTGAGGTGACCACTGCAGGAAACCCAGGAACAGATGCAGACGTGGGAAGGACGCAGTCCAGGGAAGGCCCGGGGTGCAGCACAGAGACAGATGGAACATGAGGTGTCGGCAGACCCTGCTGGGTAGGTGCCCACATCACGAGATGGAGGGTTGGAAAGAGACCTGGGAATCCTTGGGGGTGAGGCCATGAGGTCACCTAGCACAGAGGCAGGGGAGGAAGGGCCCGAAACCGAGCCTAGGGACCTGGAACACAGGGCAGGTGGGCCAGAGATAGGCATGACTATAGCAGCCCAGTGTGGTGGTGTCCTGTCTGCCATTCAGAGGGCTCAGGGTCACCCTGCTGGCAAGGTGGCCAGGCCATTCAGCCCTCTGCACACGCACGTGGCCCTCCCACATGGCCTCCTGTGACCTCCCTCGAGTTGTAAATCAGATACCGTTTGGGCTGCGTCTGGGCAGCTAAGCCAAATGCGGGCTCAGAACCACAAGGAGAAAAGAAATTACTGATGGGGATGAAAGACAGAAATAACTTTCTTTTTTAAAACCAAAGATGCAGATGAGGCTCCTTGAAAAGAGGAGAAACACGCAGACAGGAATGCCGGAAGCGAGTGGAGCTTGGAGCCAGGCCCAGGCCCAGGCCACCCCTGCTGGGCCACCTTCTCTGCTCTGGAGAGCTGGTGGAACGCCGGCCCACGGCAAAGGGGGCGGGAGGTCGGGGCTTCTCACTCAAGCAAGAGGTGCAGAACTTAGATTTAAAAAGAAAACGTGTCACACTAGCTTGGCTCAGACACTCCTGCACTAGGTCAGTGGCAGGTCATCCACCGAGCACCTTCTGGGTGCCCAGTATTGACTTTGCAAAGGAAGGGAGAGAGAAATAAAGAGCCTGCTGTGACCTCAGGCAGAAGTCCACACCACACTGACCCAGTGACGTCGAGGGGACTGGGCTCAGGGGCCTCAAACAACATAGATGTAGCATCTTCAGTTCTGTAGTGACATGGTCCAGCTGGACTAAGATTAAAGTGTCTGCGGGGCTGTTTCTTTCTGGAGGCTCAAGGAGAAAACCTGCTGCCCGGCCCAGCATCTGGAGGCCACTGTGCTCCTTGGACCCTGGGCCCTTGTCCCACCTCCAAGGCCAGATGAGGGAGGTCAAGTCCTTCATCACATTGCATCACATCACCCTGACACCCTTTCCACATCCAGGGACCGCTGGGATCACACCGAGCCCACCCAGATAATCCAGGATAATCACCCCATCTTACAGTCAGTTGAGAACAATCTAATTCCCTCCACGACCTCAATTCTCCCAGACATGTCGGGAGGCATATCCAGCTTCTGAAGACCAGGATACAAACGCCTCTGTGGTCCACTTCCTGCCCCCTCAACCCACAGAGGGAGGTGCCTGCAAGACAGCACAGCTGAGCAAGCCCAGGTCGGAATGTTGTTTAAACCCCCAAGAGCAAAGGAACTTGGAACTCATCTGCAGGTCAGAAACCACCAAGTGAAAGTCGTGGTTTCCAGGACATGCATTCTCCTATACTCAGACACACAAGACAAAGCTCAGTTCAAATTCTGACTCTGCCACTTACACTGAGATCTAAGCCCAGGGCTCAGTGCCTCTGAGGCTCTGTCTCCTCCTCCTGCCATGGGGGCCACGGTCCTTCTCCCAGACGCCTGGCGGTGTGCCCTATGCCCAGCAACCCTGCAGGGTGAGTCCTCCCCTAGCTAATAGAAGCTGGCTCTACACAGATGGCCTCCCCCCCAGTCTGCTGTGCCACGTGCTTGGGGGACGACACTCCGCTCCAAATCACACTGGTTTCCAGTGGTCAAAGCTGCCTGGATGGGGGAACATGGCACGGACAAGAAACCGAGTCCTTGGCTTCTGTTACTCCCCACTGCCGGAATTTTGCTTGTCCTTCTCTGGGTGTGAGTGCACACATTTGGGGTGTGTGCCACCTATCCTGCTCTTCCTGCTCTTCCTCCCTACATGGTATAGATCAGCCTGAGTCAAAGGGAAGGATCCAGAGCAAGGGGCAGCGGGAGATTTATTTAAAAGAACCGTGTGCTGTGACTTCCCTTAACACGGGCATGGGTTTGTGTGGGTGGGGAGATGCCAGCCCCGCCAGGCACATGCCAGCGGGGCACCAACTTTCTGGCACCACACAGTGGCCACAGCGAAGGACTCCATAAACCAGAGGCAAAGTTAGAAGATGCCAGCACGCCCGGCTGTTTTTCCCTGCCCTGATAAACAGAAATCATTTCAGAGAGCTGGCCACTCCTGGCACGATGTTTTTCTGAGTCATCTTGGGTAATTGCTGGTTGTACCATGAGATGACAGAAAACACCTTAAGAACAAACAACAGTTGTGCTATTGACTTGTCACTTTACAAAGCAGCATGTTTTCTGGGCGCAGCTTCATACCCCATGGCGGTGGGGTTTGGGTGTGGACCAGCTGAGCCCCCACAGTGGTGGCTCCGCACACCGCAGGGAGGCAGAGGTGAGCTCACACACCAGGTAGCCACGGCGCGGGCACAAGGGCCGCAGCTGCGGCTCTGCTGGGTGTTCAGTAAGTGGCTAGAATGCAGGGAGGGAGAAGTCAGCCTCACTGAGCAGAGTTTGAAGAAGAGGACAGGAGGGAGATGTCCCCGGCAGCATGGGGCTGCCACAGTGCTAGGTGTCCGTCACGGGCACCGTCATGGTCTTGATCTGTCCTTACGCATCCTCCATCCTCCCTCATCATGTGCCACACGTGCCATTCTAAGTGCAAAACACACGGGCTCCTTGGAATGCTCCTGGCAATGGGATAAACACCAGCACCATCCTGCACTGTACCGTGAGGAAGCACAGATCCAACCTGGGCATGGGTGCCGGCGCCCACTCTCTGAGACACTGCCCTGTGCGGTTTCCACACCTGGCCCTGTGCTGAGCACTTTCGTTCTGTTGACAAAGGCTCCCCTGGCTCACTCAACAGCTATTCCCAACATCAATTCCTTTTCCTACCCTAGGGCTGGAAAGCCTAGCACTGGATCCCCTGCCTCCTTCCAGGAGTGGCTGAGCCCCTTGGTCTTGTCCAATGAGAGAAGGGAATAGGCGTTTGCTGGGAGGGGCTTCCTTTCCCCAAACCACGCCTCCCAGAGCCACTTCCCCTTCCCTGAGTGGAATGTGGAAGTAGGAGGCCCAGGACAAGGAAAGCAGAGAGAGAACCATAGTTCCAGATGGCAGTCATGGCCCCTAACTCCTATTGGGTGAGACAAGTCAAGCCTATGAGTTTCGGGAACGGTTTCCAAGGTCTCTCCTTCCACTAACCAAGCACGGTGCTAAGTACAAGGTCACACCTTATTTTGCCATCAAAAGCAGTAGGCAATAGGCACTGTTGTTATGATAACCACTTAACAGATGAGGAAACTGAGGCACGGGGAGGCTTACTGATGTTCCCCTGTCAAACAGTCAGTGAGTGAAGGAACTGGTGGTTTGGCTGCCATCCTAATAGTCGTATAGCCACACACACAGAGACCCCATGAGATGAGCATTCTGCCCACATAAAACAAGGTGTGATTTGATAATTTTCAAGGTCACCTGGCTGGTGAACATCAGAGCTGGGATCCAAACCCAGGTTTCCTGGCTCTGTGAGTCAGGTCATCTCATGGCATCAGCCTACATGCTTCCCATAGCACTTTTTTTAGGGGTGGGTGGGTGAGGAGGGGACAAGGTCTTGCTCTGCTGCCCAGGCTAGAGGACCATGACACCAGGCTAGCTCACAGCAGCCTCAGACTCCTGGGCTCAAGTGATCCTCCTGCCTCAGCCTCCTGAGTAGCTGTGACTACAGGTGCCCACCACCTAACTGTTTAGAGTATTTTAGTAGAGACAGGGCCTCACACTCTTGCTCAGGCCGTTCTCAAGCTCTTGGGCTCCAGCGATCCTTCTACCTTGGTCTCCCAAAGTGCTGGGATTACAGGCAGGAGCCACCAGGCCCGGCCCACTAGAGCCATTTTGTAAAGGAAAAAAAGTCTCAGGAGAGTCGTTCCATAGCTAGTACTCTTTGTGATGCTACCCTGGAGAATTATCGGGGAATACAAAGAAAATCTAGAATCGGAGGCTCTCAGAGGAAGCACCCACAGAGATGCTCCCTTCTTTTGAGACCAATCCAGGATCTGCCCAAGGTCATGCTGCCTGCACTCTCATCCTTTGCTGGCTGATGGGAGCTTGGTGGACACCGCCTGCCCTGGGCACCCGGCACTCATAGGGAGGGAGTCTGGAGTTCTCTTTTGCCCACCTCTGCTTTTCTCATAGCTCTGGATGCCACTGGAGGGGAGGCTACATGCAGTTCCTGGCACCATTTCCCAATCACCTCCCTCCCAAATTGGTTGGACAAATGAATAGCGCCGTTGGCTGTCAATGAGTTGGTTTCTACTCTGTAGTAATTAGAATGTTTAAAAAAAAAAAAAGCAACACCAGCCCAGGAGCTGGGTGGAAGCATGGATACCAATACCTCAAGCCAAACTAGCAGTTTAAATGGAAATTAGAGTAAATGGATGAATCTGGGCCTGATTTGCATGCTGTTGATTAGCTGGGCCGGGAGTGTCCATGCCAAAATGGGCTCTCATTTTCCAGAACCGTTCTCTTTTCTCTCTCCCTAGGAAGGGAGCAGCTGACGACCCAGCTCTGCCCCTGTGGCCTGGGCTAGAGTCACAGGGGAGGGCAGGGGCAGGCCGCCAGGCGCATCCCTCTTCTCCCCTTACAATGTCCCTCCTGGCAGGGACATCACTGCCCACCCCCAGAGATGCAGCCCCGGAAGGTGAGGTGCCGCGACCAAGGGCACACAGGTGTGAGCGGCACAGCCTGGATTTAAATCCAGGAATGCAATGGGGGCGGGAGGATTCTTTTTAGCTCTATAATCTTTTTTAAGGATCCTGGCAGCTGAAGGCTTAGGAAATAGGACATCTAGAAAAAAGAAGACCTGTTGAGCTGAAGGAGACCGCCCCGCCGTGTGGGGGACGGCTGAGTCTGCAGGGAACCAGACCCTGCATCAGCAGAGCTCACCAACAAAAGGGGGCCTGGGTTTGTCCCTCCTCAGGGTGGGTTTTGGGGGAGGGTTAGGCGGATCCCACTGGCACGAAAAGGAAACACAACGACCCTTCTTGGCAGTGACCTTAACAAGGAAGCCAGCCCTTCTAAGATGCCTTCCCTGCACTCCACCAACATGGGGCTGTACGCCTGCCCAGGGGTCTAGCACCGCCCCCACCAAAGACCCCAGGGCTGTCAGGTGGGTGAGGACGAGTTGGTAGGGCTGGGCAGGGTGGTGGTGGTCACCAGAATGTTGGTAATTCATGGCTCACATTAATAAGCAAGGTCTGGGAGGAAGGCTCCATAGAGCGCCCCCCCCCCCGCCGGCCCCCTGTAAGCTAGCCCTCTCCCCTACCCTCTGCCCTGTGAGCAAGAGGGAGCAGGTAGTAACAACCTATTGCAGAAGTTGGCGAGAGCAATGCTCTCTGCTAATGCATATGGTGTGGCCCTGTCTCAGCTATCCCAACGCTGAGCCAGCAGAGTCCACTCGGTTAGAGAAGCACCACCAACTAGCCATGCTCTCTCCGGGGATGGGCACATGGCCCCGGTCGGGAGGCACCCTGCCCTGGGCCACTTTTGTGGGAACTTTCAGTCCAGTTTGTTGGATAAGAAAGAACACACAGGTACAAGAACAATCGATGTGTATAGCTGCTGTACCTCCCAATGCAATCGACCTCCCTTTGAGGTTAACCGCAGCGCTCACTAGGAATCTACGTTCGAGTTTGTCTTAAAAACCCACTGGCTGCTCAAAGGGACTCTTGAGAATATTAACAGGTCCCCCGGGATTCTAAAGGTCCCTGAGATGATCTGGCTGCTACCTTTATTTTCACTCTGAATCAGAAGTAGAGGAAAGCTATTAAGGAAACAATAGCCTGAAGGAACCCAGCAACCAGAAACACAGTCATTGTAAAATACACAGTGCAAGGCGATGGCCGGGACAGCACGCCAGCCCGTCTCACCAAGCGCTGGCAGGACCGCCTGCGTCCCAAGCTTCTGCAGTCCCCGCCGCTCTGGTAAAGAACAAAGACTCCGCGCACCAACCCAGGGCGAGTTCGGAGGTGGCACCGTACCTCCAAAATGAACTTTCTTCTTGAACCGGGAATTCTCAGCCATCATTTCTAACCTGGGTGTGACCATGTCACTCAGGCCCTGCTGCTCCTCTGGGCCCCTGCGGGGACCGAGTCCACGGGGCTGGCCTCATCTATCTCTGTCTGTTAATCCAACAGGAAGGAAAAAAAAAGTTGCAGCCCTCCAGGGTCAGAATGAAAGAAGGAAAGAAAAAGAAAGCAGACGAAGGAGAAAGGTGGCTCCGAAGTGTTTAATCCACGAGGAGGTTCGCAAATTTGACTTGGGGACCACAAGCCAGGATCAGCTGAAAATTCGGTTCTTTGACACAAGTTGTAAGCTCCAGATTGGAGCCAGCCGCATCCTTCCACTTCCCACTGTACCAGGGACTTTTTTTTCCTAGTGCCGGTTTCCATGGCAATGCATCAGTCACTAGTCTAAATAAGTACGGGTGAAGGACGCTTGAAAAACCAGTGCAATTACGCATGCCATTAGTGGGGGGAGGAGGGTGATTCAACCCAGCTATTAGCACGGGGCAGAGGTGTCACTTGGAGGCTGTGGCTGTCCTCGTCCCCAGTAATTGCTTTCTCATTTTGTGAAGCTTGGTGTTCCCTCGGCCCTGGCAGTTTCAGAGCCCTCCTTTCTGTGAAGCGGGTGGCTGGGTGGCCAAGTCCATTTTGGCTACACGTCCACACTGAGCTGACACAGAAGTGAAGCAACCCTGTCTCAGGGACATTGGTGACTTTTGCTGGGACAGCACATCCTTAGCAGGGCTGGGGTTCTCTGTGGCACAGAGGATTTGGGGAAACACTCACGACCGACAGACAGACTCGGTGTGCGGGGCGTGGTGTGTACACTCCCTGACCTGCAGCAGGGTCAGAGCGCAGAGGCAGATAGGGGCTGAGCCCGTGTCCTTCCAGACAAGGTCACCCTGCATTTCTGCAGTGTTTCTGGGCATTCAAAGCCTTATTTAGAGTCTCCTTTGGGGAGGGGAGTATCCCGGTAAGCCCCTGGGACTTTACCTACCTGACACTTGTCATTCCTTTCTTTTCTTGAATGGCTGTCATGAGCTTACCATGTGGCCTTGGACAAGAGCCCTCACCTTCCTGGGCTGCAGGCTTCCAGTGAGTTAAAACATGGACTGGGAGGGGATTGGGGATCCTCTGTGAACATCCTTCATGCCTTTGGAGGGGTACAATGTGGGGCAGGGAGGTGGCCTCGAGTCAACCCCCAGCTTTTCCAATCACAGGCAGTGTGACCTTGGGCATGTTTCCACCTGTCTAGATTCGTCAGATGAGGGTGATAAGGAATTACCTGTGAGAAAGGATGTCAGGGTTGGTAGGAGAATAAAATGGATTAAAGAAGGGTCCCTGGCACTTGAGACAGAGCAGGTCTCTCGCAATTCTTATTTTCATAGCTGACATGAAGAGCAGAGAGAAAGCTGGTGTGTGCACACACTACTCTGAGCTAGCGCTGCTGGTGTGTGCACACACTACTCTGAGCTAGCGCTGCTGGGAGCTACGTACACGCGAGTGTGTAACTTGCTCCTTTGATTGCTGTTAGCCTACTCATGTTGGAATAGATGCTCTATAAAGATTTGAAGATGAGGAAACTGGGCCCAAAGAACTTAAGTGACTGGCCCAAAGTCACACAGCTAAGAAGGGGTTGGCCCAGGACTGGAGCCCAGCTCAGTGCTCGTCCACTGTCCACACCTCCCACCTTGGCCCTCCTGGGGACGCAGGACAGTGTTTTGACACCTGCACAGAAGTGCAGCTGCCCACTGGGCTAAATGGAAGTGGGCCTTGTAGGTTTTGGAACAGCTCCTGAATCCTGTCCGTGGGCAGCACCATGGAGGGTGCAGGCTGTCCCGCCTATGTGGGTTCCTGGTGCTCTGCAATCCTCTCGTTCTACCTGCGGTCTGACGTGATCCACAGGCAACAGGAGGGTCACAAAAATAGCCTGTGCCTGGCATGTGTGGGGCCCAGGGGGCTGCCGCCGCCGCTGCTCGCTGGGATTTCAGTGGGAGGCAAAAGCTGCAGAGACAGGAGGCAAAAATAGCAAGGGCTTCCACAACTGCTCTGCGCGCCCCTCTCCAGAGCAACACAGTGGCACATGAGATCCTCGCCCCTCTCTGCACCGGCATCTTAAAAGTTCCTGTCCTTGGAGATGCCCTGTCCTGCCAGGAAGGTGGGGAGCTCACCGCTGCACACAGTGAAGTCCCTACATTCCTCAAAGTCGCCAGTCCCCCTGAGTCAGGCTACCCAGGACGGCCAGATGGGGTGACTGCTGAGTGTGGAAGTGAAAGGCTAGGTCCTGATCGAGACCCTGGACACGTTTCTCAGCCTCCCTGAGGTTCCTCTTCCCCTCAGAAAAAAACAGGCAAGTACTAACACCTGCTGGGAGGACTCACTGGAGTAGACAAGAAGGCCAGGACCCGCACATGGTAAGGGGGGTGTCCTCATTATATGTGGTGCCACTTCGTCCACGCCAGCTGTCAGCGGGTGCCCCATAAGCACCCACTGAACACACAGACAGACTCATAAACTGTGTAGTGCCGTGCAAAGCGCTGTTGCGGAGGACATCGCCTTGTCCCTGGTTTATCACAAAGTGGATGTGACCCCGAGGACATTTCCAGAAGCAGCAATTAGCTGGTGTATTGTGTTAACAGCCACTTGGGTTTGAGTCCCCTCCCTGAGGCCCAGTGGTCATGGGACTTTAGGCAAGTTTCCTGAACTCTTGGCCCCATGACTTCCTCATCAGTGCCCAAGTGGGGTGGTGAGGAGTGCCCATAGGCTTTCTCTGCTGGAAGGCTCTGCACGCCCACGCAGAGTGGCTGAAACCCGCTCGTGCTCTGTCCCACAGCTGGCCCGACTCTGCAAGCTTCTGGGAGGGAGCCCTGGAGAAGGCAGATGGAGTTTATCGAGGTCCACCCATCATCTGCCTCACATTACCTGGAAAACGGGTAGGACTGATACTGCATGTTCTTGAGGTGTGTGTGCCCAGACACATGCATGCACACACACATGCACACATAATGCACACGCACACTCATGTGCACACATGCACACACACAAGAGTGGGCAGACTAGGGATTCAGAGTTCTTCTTTGGAAAAAAGATCTAGAGCTCAAGCTTTCCTTCCTTTTAGAACCCAAAAGAGCCCAGTCCTTATTCCCCTGACAGCCAAGCCCTGGTGGGCAGCCAGGTGGGCAGGACTGAGGTCAGCCTCCTCACTGACCAGCAGCCTGAGGTGTTGTCTCTGTGCCCCTCCCCTTCCTCGGGGCATCTGGACGCCTCTCCACAAAGGTCTCCCTAGCAGGCTCTGCTATCCCTTCCTGGAAGAGTCTGTCTCTCCCTGAATCACAACTCACACATGTCACACCTAAGGGGTGTGACTGTGAGGAATGAAGGGCTTCCTCGATGATGGTGGCAGTTCCAGGGCACACCTGCAGCTTCTCCTGTATCTCCTGTGGGTTTGCATCGAAGCAGGTTCCCAGTGAACACTTGTCCATTCAGATTTAACACCCATGTCACGGTCATACCAGGAATGATGGATGCAAATGTCCCCAGGCAGGTGTGAGTGAAGGAGCTACCAAGAGGACTGTGCACGCGGGGGGGGGGGGATCAAGGGTGAATCAAAAGGTGTGCAGATCTGACTTTTAAGGACATGTGTGCTTTTACTGAACACAGCTGCGGGTGGAACTGGGCTGGTGGCGCCACTTGTGAGCAATGGAAGTTTGAGCAGTATCTTCACGAGGTTGTTCTGCCCCTGGGGGGTGGTCTGGAGGCTGTGGGCCAGCTGCCATTGTCCCAGGGCTGGGAGATAGGACTGGCGCACCACAGGCAGGGCTGGAATGCAGGACAGTCACAGCCAGTCGCCCTGCACCCCACGACTTCCAAAGTTCCCACCTGACTCAAGGAGATGAAGTATCTTTTTATAACCATCTGTGCTCAGCTCCTAAATATTTCTCACATACAGTACAAAAGTGTGTGAGCATGGCTCGAACACATACGGAATTCTTCAGGAATTCCGAAGACTTGAACATCAAGGGAAGAACGACCTTTGTTTATCTGGAACTTTTAACGGACAGCTTACCAATTCCCAGAGCCACATCATGGTGGGAGGGCCCTGCTGATGTGCATGTATGTCAGGCGGCATGTGCAGCACCCGTGGTGACTCTGGGCAGGAGCACCCACCTAACACCTCAGCTCTCCACACATGTCCATCTCAAAAGCACCATCTTGCTCTGTCTCGACATCCTATCCTCTGTCCTTGCCATCACAGGTGGGACACATGCGGTCTCTTGGTCCTCAACCCCATTCCTGTTCTGTCTCCCAGTAGGGGCAGGTGCACACTGCATTTCCCAGGCTCCCTTGCTGGGTCAACAGTCAGGTTCTGCTGATGGGAGACTTTGTTTTGTCTTGTTTGTTTGTTTGTTTGTTTTGAGACGTAGCCTCAAGCTGAGCCCCTGGGTAGAGTGCCCTGGCTTCACTGCTCACGGCAACCTCCAACTCCTGGGCTCAAGCGAGTCTCCTGCCTCAGCCTCCCAAGTAGCTGGGATTACAGGCGCCCGCCACAACGCCCGGCTATTTTTTGGTTGCAGCCATTATTGTTGTTTGGTGGCCTGGGCTGGATTCTAACCTGCCACCTTAGGTGTATGTGGCTGGTGCCTTAGCCGCTTGAGCCACAGGCGCCGAGCCTGATGGGAGACTTTGTGTAGATATGGTGGTGGAGAAAGGCAGACTCCACTGTTCTCCGGCAGGGATGGCTACTCAGGAACATGGACAGGGTGCCCCCCAGCTCTGAGCTCATCTCATGTTCCTATTGCTCCTGTAATCCTAAGGGCCATGGTGGCTTCCTATGGTGACCAATCTCTAGATGAAGAGACACCTACTTTGAAGACAATTTCCTGTATTCAATTCCCTCTGTTTGAAATATCTACAGAGGTGGTTGGTTTTTGTCTGAACTGTTAAAAGAGTACTATGTTGATTTGGGGGAGAAATTATATATACTGTGGACTTTTTCTGTAAGAATTTTATTTCAATCAAGCCTATTTTGAAGACAATTCCCTGTATTCAATTCCTTCTGTTTGAAATACCTACAGAGGTGTTCTTTTCTTTTTGTATAAACTGTCAAAAGAATATTAGATTGATTTGAGGAGAAATAACATATATTCTGAATTTTTTCTGAAAAAAATCTCATTTAAAGATAATAAGGGAGTGTTTGCACATAATTATTTTCAAAAATGGGTACACTGTGTCTCTTAGAGCTACAATGAGAGATGGTTTCTTAAATGGTTAAGAGTGACAGAGCTAAAAATCAGCAATAGACAATAAAAATCAAAGCCACCTCCTCCTACCCTCATGTGCCTCTGAGATTGGTGGTGGTCCAACTTGGAGGGTTACTAAAAGATTTTCTAGCTCAAAAGCAGGAGCATACTTCTTATGAAAAGTGATAGGGGCGGTGCCCATAGCTTAGTTGGCAGGGTGCTGGCCACATACACCAAGGGTGGTGGGTTCACCGGCCTGGGCCAGATAAAACAATGACAACTGCAGCAACAACAACAACAAAATAGCCAGGCATTGTGGCAGGTGCCTGTAGTCCTAGCTACTTGGGAGACTGAGGTAAGAGAATCGCTTAAGCTCAGGGGTTTCAGGTTGCTGTGAGCTGTGACACTATGGCATTCTACCCAGGGTGACAGCTTGAGATTCTGTCTGGAAAAAAAAAAGTGGCAGGATAGTCTGCTCAGAAAGATTCTAAACCTCCTGACTAAGAGGTTTTAGAATAACCAAAAGCTTTTATGAGAAATGAAAGATGCTATGCAGAAGACTCAGGTAAGTTAAGAAGAAAAAAAAATCTCACTGCTCATAAGGAATAAGCCTCAACTTCAACTTTTCTGCCTGGTCCCTAGTTTCCTTGCCTTTATGGAACTTTTTACAGAGTGCTGTCAGATCCCATGAGGGATTAAAAAACACACTAATCAATAACATTTTGTATCTTTCAAAGTAACCAGAAGACTTAAAATGTTTCCAACACGTGGAAATGACAAATACTCGAGGTGATCGTACACAGACTGCATGAAAAAGCCCTCACACGTACCCGTCAACATGTAAGATGGCATTATGTGTCAGTAGAAGATACACCACGTTAGCGGTTCTCAAGGCTGACAGACTGGGCTCGGCACCTGTGGCTCAAGTGGCTAAGGCGCCAGCCACATACACCTAAGGTGGCAGGTTCGAATCCAGCCCAGGCCCGCCAAATAACAATGATGGCTGCAACCAAAAAATAGCCAGGCGTTGTGGCGGGCGTCTGTAGTCCCAGCTACTTGGGAGGCGGAGGCAGGAGACTCGCTTGAGCCCAGGAGTTGGAGGTTGCTGTGAGCTGTGATGCCACAGCACTCTACCCCGGGGTACAGCATGAGGCTCTGTCTCAAAAAAAAAAAAAAAAAAAAAAAGGCTGACAGACTGATAAGGGGGTCCCGACTTAGTTCTCCAGTCTTCAGATCCCACTGTGGCTGCCTCCCAGTGCGTGCGGCTGGGCCCGCGACTTGCCTCTAATCAGTAAATACGGCGGAGATAACAGGATGTATATGATTCTTTATATGTGATTATATATATATGATTATGCTATATGCAACTATAGCAAAACTGCCTTACTAAAGTCTCCTTCTCTCTCTCTGTCTGGCTTGATGAACCATCTCAGGGAAGCCCACCTGGCAAGCAACTACAGGCTGAGCCAGCAACAAAGTATGCGCTTAGTCCTCCAAATGTAAGGAGCCCAATTCCTCCTGGAGAGAGCCTGGAAGTGAATCCTTCCTCAGTTGCTCCAGATGAGAAGGCAGCCCAGCCAACAGGTGGGGGAAGCTATGCAGAAGAGGCAGGTGAACCATGCCTCCCTCCCAACCCACTGGGAGGTCATAAATGCAGTGTTAGAGCCGCTGATTCCACGGTAACAGTCATGTGGCAACAGGTAACTCTGCGAGCCCGACCGTGAGGTGCAGCAGCCACGCCACGTACCCTCGCCTGGTGTGACACTGCACACACATTCTGCAGGTGAGGCTTTCTCTTGTAGACCTGAGACAAGTGGAAGAAAGTAAGAAAGAGCAGGTTCTCCATAAACTGTGACTAACAGACCAGTCCAGAGGAGCCCTGCGTCCTCCTGGGCACTATTCTGAGCAGGTTGGGGACAGAAATGAGAGATGGTTCCGATTCACAGATCAACATCTGGGGCTGGATCAATTGCCAAATGGGGAAAAACCCACACCAAACCCTGACTCCTCAGAAGGTGTGTTCTACAGGCCCTGGAATCGTTCTTACTCTATCAGTTAAGAACGAACATTTACAGAGCAGGTTGTGTGGTGTGTGTGCACACGTATGCTCACGCATGTGTGCGCAGGTGTAAACGTGTTTCCAAGAACTGCTGTCAGAAGTGTCCGTGTAACGAAGCATCCTTCTCAGAACTCGGTCAGCTCTTGTGGATCTTTCCTGAGTCCCTGCCTGCTCCTCTGGGCTCATGACATGGTGTCCTTTTGGAAATATCAGCAGAGGCAACGGGGCCAGAATTTCCGAGCTGGCTCAGAGGAGCTACAGTGACCAGACGAGTGCTGCCGACATCTGTGGCCAGGCTCTCCAGCAGCCTCGTCCAGGGGCGGTAGGAACACACCCCACCTCTGCCTTCAGGGAACGCCACCTGCTCAGCTGGGCAACGGAAACGTGTCTCAGGGTCCAGTGAGCTGCTCAGGTAGTGAGCATCAGTCAGAGCAGCTACTTGTGAGTCTATGGCCACATGTCCCACAGGAGGGGACATGAGAGCTCAGTGAGTTACGTGAGATAAAGTCCTCGAGAGAGTAAAACACCAATCCTCACCAAAATGTCAGCCTGAAAGGAAGGAAATCAGCGTTTACTGACTACCTATTATGTGCCAAGAAATTTCATAGATAAGAAAATACTTTAAACATTTTCATGTTTTATAAAGCAGAGCACCAAAGCTCAGTTCTTTGGGAGAAAAACACTTCAGCTGAGGCCATTATAAGGCTGTCATTAGCCTAAATGACACAGGCAAAAATAAGCCGGTGGAGTGTACTAAAGGGAGTGATGTTTTTCCTACTGTGTGGAATTTTAGTGAGTAAATGTTTTCCTACAATATTCATAAATGCCACTAACACCCCAAACCAGCAACATTTAACTTATTTGCAGCTGGTTCTGTGTCATATTTAAAATGAATCATTTTGTAACATTTGGAGACTCTTAAAAGCTGAGTGTGGCAGGAGGAATTTCCTTGGATACCAGGATAGGAATCTGCACAGCGCCGAGGGCTTGCCAGCACAGGATGGTGACCCAGAGCGAGTCCTCTCAGTGGTGACCAGCAGGGTGGGGCCCAGGGCTAATGTGGTCAGAGCAAGGGCCCACTGGCTCACCGCGGACTGAACAACTGGGGCCAGCGGCCATCGTTCCAACAGACCTCACCCTAATGCGAGCCCCGTCCCAAAACGACAAGGGGAGAGGAGATTCATGGACAGCAACATAGAAACGTTGGGATCGTCTCTTCTCCACCTTCTGGCTAAGACCGAGTATAGACATGTCGATACCAGCAGCAACAGAGAGCAAGATCATTTCCTGATCATTTCCCACTTCTTATCAGCATGCTGTGGGTTCTCTCTGTTTTATTCTTTATCTTTATGGACAACCCAGGAGGCTTTTACAGACAAATGAGATGAGATGCCTGATGAATGAAAAAATGCACTGAAGCGTGCGTGTGTGTGTGTGTGTGTGTGTGTGTGCAGGGGGCCTTCTCTCTCTGCTCCGCCTCAGAAGCATAGAAGACTTATTCTTATAACTATACCACCTGAAGGCAATATAGCCACCTCCAAGTAGCTGTGTGGTCCCCATGGACATGTGAAGTCACATAGCCGGTGATGGGGAAGGAGCTCAACCCAGGAGTGCAGGCTCATGGCTCCATGAGCTCTTCTCTAAGCTCAGCTTTGGAACTTCCTTCCCCACCTTAGTGACGCTGCCTTTTCTTCAGTGAGATCTGACCTAGAACGCCTCCTGCTCACCTTCCACCAGCATCCTAGAGGGACCCAGGCTCCCTGGGGCGGGTTTGGAAGGGCCCCCACCTGTGTCAGACATGGGGCACGTTGAGGTCTGGCCCCATGGCACCCCATCAATCTGCCTAAGGGCCCCAGAGTCCCACACCCCAGACTCTAGGCAGGAAGCTAGAGATATCGGGTCTTTGCCACGAAGTAGCTGCAAGTCTGGCCTGAGGAAGGGAAACCAACATGAGACTCCTCAGGGCTGGAATAGAAGTATGGGCAGAGCTTGTGGGAGACAAAAGGCAGGAATGTTTCCATGCATGGAGATCGGAGGAGGAGAAATTATGTTCCCCTGGGAGGGCAGGTAGGGGCTGACCATGGAAGGTTGCAAAAATAGCTATAATTATTCCCCTCCCTGTGTGCGTGTCCGTTTGCGATGCCACTTTGCAGCTCCTCCCATCAAAAGACAAAGTCTGTTTGCCCTGCCCTCGAACCCTGTGGTGCAGACCAATAGGAGGCGGTGCCAGTTCTGAGTCTAGACTCCGAGAGGCCTACATGCTTCTGCTCACTCTTGGAAGGCTGCACAGCTTCCATGGCAGGAAGCCTGAGCCACATCCCTGCCAACCTGCTGAGACCTCACGAAGTGCCACTGCAGACATCCATCCAAGGACAGAAAACCTCCTGGCAGATCCCTGCCTCGTTTGATTTACAGAACTATGAGATAAACTGTGGTTGTTTTTAGTCGCTCAGTTGTGGGGTAGTTTGTTATGCACTATGTGCTGACTGATACATTAGTTATGTGACTTTGGGTGAGTGAAAATTTAGCAGCAGGTTGACCACCTGCAAAATGGGGATGACAAATCGTGCCTCTTGCACAGAGCAGCTGTGAGGTGTAACCATAAACATGCATAATGATTTTAAAGTGCAAGGTCCTTGGTGTGGAACCATTACTACTGGAAGGCTAGTCTGGAGAATGAAAGGTGGGGTGTGGCCGATACTTTGTGCATGTGTGTAGCACAGATTGCTGCCTTCAGGGGCTTTCTCCAGAGAATGGCAGAGCTCCCGTTGCCTTGGGGATGCTGAGTGGAATCCACTGACACCTGTGTGGTTTCCAAGTCTTTCTGGTTCCTAAGGTGGTGGGTATGATGCTTATGATGTAAGTGGCACCATGGCATTGCACCAGAGCATCCCAGGAGCTGAGTTCTAGGCAAGGTATTAGGACTTTGGCCTATCGGTTTCAGAATTTATACCCTGAGCCAAGACTGTTCTCTTGCTAAGCTGTTTTTCCTCATTTGCAAAACAGTACTTTTCCCATCTCACACTGGGCAGGCATAGGTGGGATTGAGATGACCCATGACAAAATTCAGTACCACGGCTGGTCATTACTCAGGATCATTGACCCTCCCAGATGCTGGGAAGGCCAGACATCCTGGCAAACTTTCAGACTGTGGGTTGCCAGCAACGCAAGCTTCTTTTCCAATGTGAAATTCTGTGGGGCCCATAGGCCGTTCGAGGCTTCTGTGCATAAACATTGATGTTAACAAAAGAACAACAGAGCAACGCGGTGATTCCCCTTCTTATGTGGGCAAAGAAGGCAGAGAGGCTTTCTGATGTTTCTGTTGGCTGACATTTTTTAAGTTACTTACAGGGCTCGACAAAGGTATTTACTATGTTTATGCTCCATACGGTAAATAAGTAAGAAGAATAAATGAAAACCCTGGTTCAGGGCATGAATGGGGCAGGTGTACCCCGAGCCATGCCTTCCCGCCAGCAACCTGTTCATCTCCATAGAGACCGAGCTGCAGGATTAATGAGACTCTCTGAGAGGGCGGCACCTGGTCACTAACGCAGAGAAGCAGGCTCCCCACTTGGAACCCAGTGAGGACATGAGAGTGTCCCACGCCTCCACAGATGAAGATGGGACTCTGCAAAGTCCCAAGAAGTAGTACCCAGCATTCCGCTGGGATGAGTGGAGGGTCAGCAAGTTGTTCTCAGCCAGCAGGCTGAGCCAGGCACCTGGGCTTGGAAACCATCACATTGACTTTGCCTGGTGGAAGGCAGACTCCCTTTACTGCCCATTCACTCAGGACACCCGGACAGTGGGCCTGGCCTTCACCAAGCAGCCTGGGGAAGTGCCCTCAGTGAAGGGAAAGCGGATTCCAGGACTCTGAGGGACCCACAATGCAAACCACAGCTCCAGGCAACCTGACTAGAACCAAGGACGGGCCCATTTAGCTTGATGGGCAGAGATAAATTGATTCCTACTGATCATCACATCTGTCTGGAAACAACAGGGAAACCCAACACGCTTTTCCATAACGCTGATGACGTGTGGTCTTTCTTTTGCCCAAGGTGATGTGTTGGAATTACTATGCTGCCCCAGACGCAGGCTTGCTTTAAAGAAAAGCGAAAGATGAGTTCCAAACACTTTTAATTACACTCACACATTCTCCTACGCATACCCTCTGATCACGTAAGGAGGCCTGTGGCTAAAAATAACCAAAGGGGGCGCTGGAAAACGGTGGTGCTGGGCAGGGTGGGAGGGGGTGGGGTGGAATAACACTGGCTGAAGGGCGTCTGTGCAGAACAAGGAACAGACTCTGACACACGGCATCCCGGGAGAGCCTCTCAGAAACATCGCACTCGGCGGACAAAGCCAACACAACAGCCACGCATGGCAGGACTCCACGTACACCGCATGTCCAGATCCATATCCTCGCAGACAGGAGGCAGCGGGATGGTGGTGGCCAGGGCCGGGGGAGTGGTAAGGAAGAGTGATGGCTTCATGGGGACGGGTGTCCTTTTATTTTCTTAATCAGGCCCAGGCGAGGTTTGAACTGGCCGCTCTAGTGTCTAACGCTGGCACTCTAATCATGAAGCTAAGGTGCCAGCTGGGGGTGCCCTTTTTCGACAAAAAGAGTGTTCTAGAACTAGACAGAGGTGATGGTTGCACACTCCTGTGAAAGCACTAAATACCACTGAATTATGTGCTTTGAAAGGGGGATTATCATGGCATTTGAATGATATCTCAATACAATGTTATTTTATAAAAATACCAGAAGAGCAGGTGAGTGCCCAAGCCTGATAACCTAAGTCCCAAACCTGCGCTATCACCTATGGCTTCACACTGGACCAGTGAATCGGCCTCACCGTGCCTCAATTTCCTCCTCTGTTCCAGTGCCCACCGTGGCAGATATGCAGGGCCTCAATCTGTGTGTGAACAGGAAGCTCCAGGGCAGCCCCAGGCAGCTCTCCTCCTCATCTTTTTTTCATCTTCTTTTTTTAAACAGAGGTGAAATTGACAAAACTGAATACTAATCATTTTGAAAGAGTACAATTTAGTGGCATTCAATGCATTTATGATGCTGTGCGAGACAGCCACCTCTGTCTAGTGCCAGAACATTCCCATCACCCAAAAAGGTAACCTCACATTGATTAATCAGTCACTCCCTGGTATGCACCGAACTGCATCCCCCTAAAAATTCACAGGTTGAAGCCCCAACCCCGCCATGTGATTATGTTTGGAGACAGCACCTTTATGGAGATCATTAAGGTTAAATGAGTCTTAAGGGTGGGGTCCTCACTAAGAGGGTTAGTGCCCTTCTAAGAGGAGGAAGGGCACTAACTGCAGCTTGTCCTCTCTTTCTCCCAGAGCACACATGTACGGCAGATCATGTGAGGACACAGGAAGCAGGTGGCTGTCTGCCAGCCAAGGAGAGAGGCCTCACCAGGAACTGAATTTGTTGGTGCCTTGATCTCAGACTTCCAGACTCCAGAACTGAGAAAATAAGTATGTGCTGTGTCAGCCACTGGGTCTGGGGTATCTTGTTAGGACACTCCAAGCTGACTGATATATACCCCATTCCTCCATTTCCTGGGAACCACTGATCTACTTTCTCTGTGATTTGCGAATTCTGGACATTTTCCAGAAATGGAATCGCATGACATATAATGTGAGGTCTTTGTGCCTGGCTTCTTTCACTCAGCTTCACCTTCCCCACCCTTGTCCAGCCACAGTGCGTATCAGCCGCTCTTTCCTTTCTAAAGCTGCAGGGTCCTTCCTCACATGGGCAAACCACAGCATCTCTACCTGTGGTCTGTGGAGGGGCATGCAGGTTATTTCTCCTTCTGGGCCATTGTGAATAGTGTTGCTGGGAGCCTCTGTGTATAGGAACTTGTCGGGACATTAGTTTTCAACTTTTCTGGGCTGTCTTATTTCTTGAAATCTTAAACCCAGATTCCACACCAGCTACTGAATTCCACACTAGCCCATGGCCCCTGTGTTGTGAGAGAGGACAGCCACCGTGTCATCCTCCTGGCCATGTTTCTCTGGGCTGGGGGCTCTCCAGGCTTCCTGCTCCTCACTCACTGGATGCTCCAGTCACTTCTGTGGCTGGGTCCCCACCAGCCTCTGACCTCACATCTCTGTGCGTCTTCCTCGGTCTGCTACAAGTGCCCCAGGGTGATCCAATGGGCTCTTTGGACCTGTTGGCATCTGGGCTGCTCCCAGACCCATCTCCCTAGCCCAGACCTGGATGCCCAGCATCAAATGCCAAGGTGACCCCACCACTGCCCCAGCTCCACTTCAATCTACTTGATGCAAATCCTGACCCTTCTGTGCTCTCGCAGGGCACAGCCGGCTCCAGCCTCCTCTTGCTGCCCACCCGTGACCACTACTCTGGCCTGAGCCACCTTTTCCTCTCTTCTGGGTCCTGTACCAGCTCCCAACTGGTCTCCCTGCTTCTCCCCTGGTCTGTCTCTTCTCTGCTCTACCCCACAGCCATCCTAGAAAGCCTATGTCATTATTCTTCTTTCCCTGCTCAGAGCCCTGAATATCCCAGAACAAAACCCAGAGTTCTCCCTGTGGCCACCAGGCTGTACTGAGCCTGGCCTGGTCTCTCTGCCCATGCACCCCACATCCCCTCCTCCATAATGCTACAGCCACATTGCCCCTTACTGCTCCCTAACATAACTCCCTGCCCCAGGGCCTTTGCACTTGCTGTTCCTGCTGCCTGGAGTGCCCCCACCCTGTGTCTGATGGCTCAACACTGTGAATACTCTCACCTCCAGGCAGGCTCTGACCACACACATGGATCCTGCCCCTGCCCTCCCCAGCACTCCTGTCCCCTGCAGTTGCTCCACATCCCCCGCTGGTTGCCATTTCCCCATAGGTGACAGGTGTGCCTGCTCCATGAGGGCAGGGACTCTGTTTAGCTCCTTGCTGTAACCCCAGCTCCCGAAACAGTGTCTGGCACACACAGCCCGCGCTAACAGATCTCTGCCGAATGAATGAATTCCGAGCGTCTTCTGCATGTCAGATGCTGCCGATGGAGAGATGACTAAGCAGTGACGAGGGCATAGGCTGGTGGGGGAGACAGACGCGGAACAGATCATCACAACTGAGTGGGACTGTCTGCGATGGGAGATGTGTCACGTGCTGCAGGAGCAACTGAGAGTGCTGGGAGCCTGGAGGGCTCTGCTGGAGGCACAGATAGGAAGGGACCATCACAGCTGGGTTTTGCGGGATGAGTAGGAGTAATGCAGATGGACAGGTAAGGGAAGGGCACCTCAGCCAGCAGTAACAGCATAAGCAAATGCCCAGAGGATGAAAAAGCTTGGTGTGTTTACATAGAAGCAAGGAGCCAAGGGGCTGGTATAAACCATCCACACTGCGGATCAACCGTCTCACTCAATGCTCACTCTAATGCATCATTACTTTAAAGATCTGGAAACAGACTTTGAGAAGCCCTGTCCCTTTCTGGAGGCATCACAGTTATGTGTAGCTGAGTCAGGTTTCGAACCCAGGGGCCTGAAAACCAAGCTGCTGCCTACTTTTGTCGATAAAGTTTTATTGGCACTCTGCTACTCCCACGTGCTGACTACTGTCTTTGATTGCTTTTGTGCTAAAGGGCAGAGCTGAGCAGCTGTGACAGAGAGCAATGTGGCTACAAAAGCTATGACCCACTGCCCTTTACAAATAAAGAATACAGAGTCTGGCCTAGGGAAGGAGATGGGTTAGAAGGGTCATTTGGGGTAGGTAGTGCCCCATGGGGAGAAGGGCCTGGGGAAGAGAACCCAGGAAGGAGGACTTGGAAAGTCCAGGGAAGGAAGAAGAAAGGGCAGGGCAGGGCTCAGCTCCCCAGAAGGTGTCCACAGAGGTGTGGGAGAAGGCAAGGATGGGGAACACAGAGCCTCTAAGGCAGAGGGTGTCTCCCTGGATAGGTATCGCCCCTCAGTGCCTTGCGGGGCCCAGCTTGTGCCTGGCCAGGGTGGGATCTGGACATAAATGGAAGCCGTGGTCCTGTGCACTAAGAGTTCATAGAAGAAAGCAGAGGAGGCTCAAGGGGAGAGAGAAGAGGGCCACCAGGGAGGACCAGGGGACGGGAGTGGGGACGAGCAAACCCAAGCATGTGGGAGACAGCCAGGCAGGTAGGGGTGGGGGACAGCACCAGCAAAGGCAGAGAGCCCTGGCCTGGCCCACGGCGCCTTGCCTGGAGCATTTGCGTTATGAAAAGGTACTTCAGCTAGGTTGTTCCGGAGCCTTTTGCCTGATGCGTCCCTCTGAGCAGGGGTTGAATAGCTGGAATCACTAAAATCAGAAAGATGTTGAAGGACTCTGAGTGGGGGAAGCAGGAGACCCCCTCCTGATGAGTAATGGGACCAGGAAGGGGCTGCCTGGCCCTCCTTGCCTCACGCAGATGCCCAGTGCTGCTAGCTTAGGACGCTGTGGGTGGGTGGGCGACATTCAGCTGAGCAGAGCAGTGCCCAGGGTCCAGTGGACATGGAGTCCTTCTGCTCTGTCTCTGCTAAGGATCCCATGGGCAAGGGCCAAGGGGCAGGCTGATGGGGTGAAAGGGGACACAGGCACAGCCAACGTCCCCAGGCCCATCCTGCCCCTCCTGCCAGCCAGAGGCTGTACCAGCCTAGGTCTGCAGCAGGGAGATGGTGGCCTGGGGACCAGCCCAGGTCAGACAGCTGTGGGGAGGGCTACTGGCCTCTGGGGCCTTCATAGTGACACCCTAGGTGAGGAGGACCCTTGGGAACGGTCTTCCTGTTGCTGCCCTCCCCCCCAGCTCAGGAGGGAGGGAAGGAGCTCTGCTAAGAACAGAGTACAGGGCCCATGTGGCTGGGAACGGCAGGATATTTTAAGCAGCACGAGGGGGAATTCTGTGTTACCCGGGAGACGAGCAGGCCAGGCCTCGGCAGACACGGCACATCTGTGCTCAGCAAGAGGCCTATAGTGCGTCAGATTGGGGGCAGAGACCCCTCCATCATGGCGGGGGGGTCAGCGTGGGAAGGTGAATGAGGCTGTGACTGCCTGTCCTGGGTGGGCAGCTTTTTGGGACCTTGCCCAGCTCTGAGAGGGAACTCACTGCCCTGTGGACACTGGGGCCACCTTTACCAGGAAAGGCAGAGAGGGCCAAAAGCAGAGGCAAAGCTGAGCAACTAGGTGGAGTTCTGGAAAGGCCTGGCTGCCCAAAGGACCACAGAGAGGAAGCTGGGCCTGCAGCCCAGCCTTACCCCGCATAACGGGAGAAAGTGCACAGGCAGACACAGAGGGATGCTGAGCAGGCTTTCTCCCTGCGTCCACGCACTAGCCACATTTGGGGTTCTCAGAGCTCTCTTTAGCAGGAGCCTCACCATCACTATCCTGGCTGCTCACCTCTACAAGCTCCAAGTCCTCTCACCTTCCTTGCTCTGGACGCATGCTCCTTATGATACGACCTCAGATCTTGGTGACTGCCATGCTCTCTTGACCTGGGGTATTTGCCCTCCTTCCCAGCCACCAGAGCAGCCTCCACCTGCAGAAAATGGAAGCTTCCTCATCAGCAGGCTACCTGAGGAACGGCCAACCTGCATCCAAGCCTGGCCCAGGTCTGAGCATTGTAGGCAGGGAGCCAGCCCAGGGGAGAGGGACAAGCCAAGGTCCCTGGCAGGGCTCTGAACTCCCCCCACATGTTCAGGCCCTGCACAGCCACCTGGTGAGAGCTTGTTTGCACATTCAGCAAATGCTAAAGAGCCCCTCCCTAGCAGGGAGGGTGGTAACCCACAAGGTACTTCTGTACCCCAGCCCCAGGAACCTATGCATGCGACTTCTTTGGAAAAAGGCTCTCACAGATGTGGTTAAGGATCCTGAGATGAGGAAACCATCCTCACGGAGGCCCCTGGCCACCTCCACATCACTGAGTCCCAACCTACACGAGCCAGTTTCCTCCAGGTGGGTGGGCTCAAAATCCAATGACAAGTGTCCTTATAAGAGACAAGACGCAGAGGAGGCGGCCACGTGAAGACAGAGGCAGACCCCAGAGTGACGTGGCCACACGCCGACCAGCCAACCCCTGGAGCCTTCGGGAGCTGGACCCTCCCTGCAGCCTTCACAAGACACCCAGCTCTGCTGACACCACGTTTTGGCCTTCTGGGCTCCAGAACAGACAGACAATAAATTTCTACTGTTTTACACCAGCCGGTCTGGGGTCATCTGTCATGGCAGCCACTAGAGACTCACCCAGGGTCATCCCATGTGTCTCTTCCGCCTCGACACAGCCTCGGCCACCCTGAATCTCACCACACATTCCAGAGACAAGGCAAGGGACGAGCTCCTTCCCTCTAGGGGTTTCCAGAAGATGAGGTCGGGCCAGAGGAAATGGGAAATGGAACTTAATTAAGACCCTCTGTGGGGAGGACCAGGGATTCTGAAATGTCACCTCTGGAACCCATTTCTGTGCTAATTTCTTCTTACACTGGGTATGGTCCTGAGGCTGGGGGGACCTGTCTCTACCCTCCTGCACTGACGGCCAAGGGCGACAAAGTCCTGACTAAGGGCTATATCCTTTGGAAATTCGACACCACCAGCCCTACCCAGCCACCTGGCAGGGTCAGGTCCTGAAGGGGCTGTGTACAGCACCAGCAGGGATGGGGCCTGGAGTCCCAGCTCTGCTGTGTTCGCTCGGACATGTGGCCCCCTCCTCCCATTTCAATGTTTAAATAGGGGAAGTTCCAGGAAGATAGTGTCCACCTGATTGGTCCCCTTGCCAGTTTCCCATTAAATGGCAGCTTGACAGCCCTAAAAATGATAATCACTAACCAGGGTCTCCAGTTGGAGGCCTCTACACAGGGCCTGGCACAGGCTGGTCCTGGGTGGGGGGACCTTCAGGATCTGTCCACAGACACACACCAGGCGTAGAGGGGGTACGAGACTCTGTCGGCAGTCCCGAGCCTCACTCCTGTCTCCCTCCAGAGGCCCTGGCCACCTCTGCTTCACTGAGGCCCAACCTACACAAGCCATTTCTCTCAAGGAGGCCACCTGCACATTTTCCTTCATGCTGTCTGGCCAGACAGGGTGGCCTGGGCCTCCAAGGACAGGGCGGTAAGGGACTACTGAATCCGGTGGGGCGAGGGTGGGGGCCATGCGCCAGCACAGCCCCTTCCACTGCAAAGACCTCCAGGGCTGGTGGCTGCAGAACACAGGCCCAGGGGCCGGTCTTCCCCACACACAGCTGGCTGGAGGCTGCCACTTGCTCCTTGTCACGAGCAGGAGTTGGCATTTGTTCATAAGGCTCCAGAGTGAACATGCATGACACCAAGGGCAAGTGTGAATGGTGCCATATGGTGAGCTGGGGGGACGGAGGACCCCATACAAGAAGCGGGGCTCAGGCCCACGACGCCACGTGCCAGGTTCTGGGTTTGACAGTTAACAGCACCAGCACACAGGGCCCGATGGAGCCCATGAGGCTGGCGGTAGGAACTCATTCACACACCTCATGGGTGGCAGAAAGCCCCCAAACCTGTCACCACAGCAACCATGCGTTGCACAACGGAATCAGCACACACCCCAGGAGGGGCTTGGCAGTCCGGCCACAAATTTCAAAAATGCTAAGAAACCTGGTGGATCCTTCAACCTCATAACGCTGCAGCTCCGGGGGAAGCAGATGTGGCCTGGCAGAAGGCCTGATGCCTGCTGCCAATCTGGGGGGGGGGGAAGGAGCCCCTTTTGCCTTCTGTGTGCCAACCCTAAGCATAAACACGCTGTCCCCGTGAAGTCTCTCAACAGCCTTGCTGAGCGCTGCCCTGTCTGCAGGTTCCAACCCAGGTGTCTGTGTTTCAGAAGGGTGTACAGCACAGCCAAGGCGGTCCAGGAAGAGGCAGCCTGCAAGGGACCCCAGAATCGGGGGCACACGCGCCGTCACAGGGCCCTGCTGGAATCTACAAACCTGTCCCATTATGTTCTGGTTTGATCAGAATCCAACTGCTCCAGCTCACCAAGGCACAGGTGGAAGGATGGCCACCACTGGAGCCCCCTCCTGTCCTCCTGTGACCCTACAGGCCACCTCCAGTTGTGTCCACTGACAATGGATTAGCCAGAATGCCCAGCTTGCTAGAAAACAGACTCCTCTTTGGAGAGGAGAGGTAGATCCCGAGGAAAGCAGTAGGAAAATCATCTTGCCACTTCCAGCAACTCCAGCAGCCGGGGAGGGCTCTGCTGCCAGCTCCAGTGGTGATCCAGGGCCATGGAGAAAAATGCAACTTTCCCAAGCAGGGCAGGGGTCTGTGGCCTGACACAGGCTTTTGGTGTTTAGACACTCCTCTGGGTTGCAGTGAACAGAGCTATTGACCTCCAGCCAAGATGAAGTTTCCTGCCACCTTAGTTCTGGTGTCTGGTGGTAGGACATACCCTGATTTGCTTCCTGGCCAATGATTTGGTGTGGGCAGAATCCTGGCAGGGGACCTGCACAACCCACTGAGCCTTAGCTAGAGGGCCGGAGGCCGTGGGGACCTCGTATGCACTCGGAGACACACACACCTTACTCCCACCCTCCTCGTCTCCACCTCTCCACGGAGGGCAGGAGACCAGAAGACGGCAGGAGTCGATGAACAGTGGCGATCACTGTGGGGACACTGCTGTCACGGAGGCAGGACACGGTGCAGCCTTTACCCACATGGTCCCTTTTTTCTCTCTCCGAGAGGGCCTCTGTGCCCACAGGAAAAGGAGATGTCTTTCCCTCACTTGGGGAACATCTGGAGCAGGAGGATGGCTGCCAGGCCCAGCCCAGATCATGTGTTCTGCTTTGTTCTGGTTTCAGATTCTGAGCCAGGTAAGGGCTGTATCAGGTGGGTCCCAGGGAGGCTGTCTCTCCAGTCCCATATGCTGAAGCCCTAATGCCCCGTTCCCAGTTTCTTATAATGTGACAGTGTTTGGAGATAAGGTCATTAAAGAGGTGATGAAGTTAAAAGGAATTCATACGGGTGGGTCCTAATCCTCCAAGGCGTTTAGACACACACGAGATGCCAGGGGTGCATGCACAGAGGGCAGCATGGGAAGACACAGGGAGAAGGTGGCTCAGTCATGGACCAGATGTAGGATTCCGGTGCCCAGTGAATACATGTTGAGTGAAAGGATCAAACCTCCACCCTGCGTTTGTATGAATGAAAACCATAAAGACTGGTTCTCAGGACAATCTTCAAGCCCTATGGAGGACGGACCATAGCAGGAGCCCACTTGTCCCGCACTCTGCTGTGTCTCCATGGCCTTAGGTTCCTCCAAGCTGGGACTAACCATCTGTGACCTACAATCTCCTGACCCCAGTGGTCTTTCTTTGGTCCCACACACTCTTAGTTGTAAACAGACAGTAGTAGGCACCCCCCAACCCCGGGCAATGGCCTCAGAGGCCATTTTCCTCCTCCAACTCCCCCACACAGTTTGCTAGCGTCTGGCATGCAGCACTGGCCAGCCCAAGTTTGTTTTTAATTAATCATATGATTACTCGGGGTCTTTTGTCATTTACACAGGTTAATTGGGAGCCATAGCATGCCTACAGAGAGCTCCCAGAAGAAACGTCAGCAGGCATGTCCGGGCAGCAGTGGACAGAGGCAGCTTGTCCTCAGAGCCAGCCCCACAGTCCTGGGTGTCCCCTCAGGTAGGTGAGGCAGAGCTGAGCCCCTCCTTAGAGGGGATGCTCCCCGAGGACCCACAGCTGTAGGACAGATGGTGCCCATCTGTGCTGGCCCTGGGGCTACATCATGACAGACACGGTTTTAGGGGGCAGCAAAGTGGAGGGATGAGGTTTGTCTCTGTTATCTCACACTTAGCTGCTCATTCAATTACCCCCCTCCCTTCTGTCCACCCAGCCATCCTCCCCACCCCCCGACCTTCACCCACTGTCCCCCGTGCACCTCCCAGGGTTCCCTTATCTTCTGGCCCACTCAGATTCCCAGGGCTGTTGCCGACTCATTCGTCCATCTTCATACATGGACCACACGCCCCACCCACTGTCCAGGCAGCCGGTAGGTTGCTGCAACTTACAACACTCTGTGCTATGAAAGGCTCCGTAAGGATCATTTATAATTACATAATTAAATTAACAATTCGAGAACTAGCCTCTTCCACTCACGTAAACAAACCCACACAGCATCACTGTTTTGCCAGTTCAGCATCTTGACAAACTTGGTGGCTTACACACAGCATCACTTTTGTCTTAACCTTTTTATTTGATTTTATGAGCCTGGATTTACCCTTATGACCATGCCTCCAAGGCAAAAGTCCACTGCAAGTCAAGTTGAGCCTGCAGCAGAGAGAAAAGTGATTACACTGGAAACGAAAGTAGAAATATTGTAATTAAATGTTCAGAGAAAGGCCAGATGCCATCATTCCTTAGGAAGGCATTCGGCCTCAGTCGGGACAATTAGAAAGGGTAAGATGAGAATAATGGAACATGTGAAAGGCAAAAAGCATCAATCAGTAAGCAGTGTAGTGAATTAATTTTTAAAATGGAAAAGTTATTGATTTGGTTAGAAGATCAAGGCAAGGCCTGGCCCAAATAGGGTTCAGCTCAGGGCCACCCAGTGTTTTCCCTGCACAGGTGTGAACAGAACTGCCCCAGGGAATGAAAGGGAAGTTTGCCATGGGCTGGAAGTAGACAACAGACCCCTTGATCAACTACATGTATTTTCTAAGCCCAGTTCTTAGTCTGGAGTCCTTGGACTTCAGAAGCTTCACCACATTCTGCCTGGGTATGCACACATGGCTGCAGCACGGGTGAGGGGTGAGAAGGGACGGGAAGCACAGAGAGGACGCTCCCTGGGAAACAGTGCATGCACCTGGGGCTGACCCCTAGGGACACAAAGCCTCTGGGGGTGGGTGGAAGCCCTCGGGACCGTCCAGGGAGATAAGAGCTGCAGTTGCTGGGATTGTAGAATGTCCTGGAAAGTGCTCTGACTGCGCATCTGTGCCCCCCAAGTTCATATATGGAAGCTCAAATCCCCAGTGTGAGGGTACTTGGAGGTGGGGCCTTTGGGAGATATTTAGGGTCAGACGAGGTCATCAGGGTGCGTGCTGTGGTTAGTGCCCTTATGAGAAGAGACAGCAGCGAGTCCCCCTGCCCCAGATGAGCACACAGCAAGAAGCGGCTGTGGGCAATCACATAGAGCCCCGTCCTGCCTCCAGGAGTGCAGGAAACCGCTTCTGCTATTCACACCACCCAGCACTTTTGTTACAGCAGCCGGAGCTGACTCAGGCAGAAGGAGACGTGATTAATGCCCAGCACCTTGTTCATCAAACATTGTGCACACAAGGGGAGTCTCAGAACACACATGCAGCTATGCACAAGCCAAGGGCCAGGACACTCCAGGGGGCAGGCCGCTCCTGTCCTGTCCCATCTTCTTCCTCCCTCCTCCAGGTGGCATCCTTTGAGCCTGCTCCACTCGGCCTGGTCTCCATATCCCCCAGCCTCCAAATCCTGTGGACTCCAGCTCTGCAACATCTTAATCCAATCTCCCTCCTTCCCTTCATTCTGACAGCTTACTGCAGCACCCCAGATGGCCCTCCCTGGCTCCCATCTCCAGCAGAGTCCTCTTCCTATGATTTCCCCCCTACATCTCCCTGCTGAGCACCCCCAGTCCCATGCCTGGCCTCAGCCCTTTCTCTGGGTCTGACCAGAGCTGGGCCCCCAACCCTCGCTGCCTGCAGCAGCCACCCAGGCCCAGGCAGAGAAAAGACAGCAGCTCTGAGAGGACTGCAGCATGGCTGTCACACCCCGTGGGATGTGCCAGGGACGCTGAGACCCTCGTGGGCCCTATGGCCCTCCTCCCACCCCTGAGCCCCTCCTCTACACTCTCTCAGCTCAGTGAGCCCCGATCCAGTGTAGCATACTGCACTCTCCAAACCTCATGGAGTTCCCACCAGAATCTGCCCCAGGAAGGAGACAGAAAAGCCCAGAGGCTGGGATTGCAACCAACCCTCGCCCCCCTCCTGCACAGGTCCCCCTCCCCACCTCCACCCCCCTCCTGCACGAGTCCCTCCCCCACCCCTGCTCCTGCGCAGGTCCCTCCAGGGCTCACAGCCCCTGGACACAAACCTCCTGGCTGCTGCACTGGAGTGAGCCCCTGTCCCCCGGCTCATTCCTGCCTTGCCAGAGCCTGGGTTGAGCCCGGAAGCCAGCAGGGCAGGACCCTCTCCTGAAGAGTGTGGGTTTCAGGTAGAGGAAGTTTAGATGGGCAGCACATCTCAGACCTGGCTCCCTCCAGCCCAGCACCCACTCCCCCACCTCTGGGCATTGCCCTTTCTCTGTGCCTCAGCTGACCAGCCAGAGTGGTCACCTGCAGCCTCAGAAAACTCAGGGCTCTAGGGCAAGATGTATTGCTGAAGATAGGAATGCAACTGTGGTTCAAAAGGTCAGTGTGACACCATCAGCACACGTTTGCATTTATGAAAAATGCAAATCTCCCCAAAGTCCAAGAGCACATGTGTGCAGCAGGCCCTCCTTAGGCTTCCCGCTCACCAGAGTGGAGCCCTAGATGCTGCCCAGCCAGCCCGGGGCCTGGGGGTCTCCCACTGGGCTACTGAAGGGAAATCACAGACATTCACTGAAGACCAGTGCTGAGGATCCACAGAGTCAGAATTTCAGACTAGGGCTTCCACAGGGATTCTGGGCATGGTCTAGGATGTCACCCAGTGACATCTGGAATCCTAGAAGCAACTCTTTCCCACCAACTTTCCCACCTCCGCTATAAGACAGGGAAGGCTGGGCCTCCCTAGGGTGGAGGACAGGGGCAGCCCCTGCTCACAGGCCTCAGCTCCTGATTGCTTTCAGGGTCACGCACGGGGGACAGAGGACCCTCTGGATCTGGCCCCCTCTTGGTCACTGCATGGTCAGGTGGTCTCTGGTGACTCTCCCATGTCTGTGATCCCTTCTCACCCCATTGCTCTGATGTCTGGCTGAGCCTTCCCATCCTCCAGGCCCAGCCTCTCCTGATCCCTCTGTGGCTGCTTGGGGACTCAGGTGCCTTGTCTGCTGCCCCGAAACTCCTGTTCAGTTTCTCTCCCCTCTGGCCCATCCATGGACCCCTCAGTGACTCAAGGGTGAGCTGTATCAGGACACTCCTGGAGTGGAGAGACCCCACTGGGTTCAAGAGGCAGGTGACTTGAAGGCCAGGTAGAAACTAGTGGCAGAACTTGTGCCAAGGGAAGGGGGAGGCGGCAGGGGAGAGTGTGGGCGGGCCTCCATAGTTAGCACTGCTCTGCTCTGGAGAGCTGGCCTCAGAGCCCTGGGATGGGGCGGGGCAGGATGGGGGCTGGATAATTGCCAGCTGGTTGCCCGGAGAGCACAGTCCTGTTTTTGGCTGCTAGAAAAGTCCTTTCACAGCCTGGTTTTCTCAGGCTTCTAATTAAGTGGAACTGGAAACCATGGGAGCCAGGTTTCCTTGGCACACTCCTGGCAGGATGGCCAAGTAATTGGAAATGGGCTTACAGACCAGCCTTGGAATGTGGGAGCTGGGTTCCAGGACAGCCTTAGACCTGTCACTCTCAGGCAGCCATCAAGCCATCTGAGAGGGGGGCTTCTCTGGCTCTCCTCCCATGTCCCTAGGCCCCAACTCCATGCTAAACAGCAGAGACAACAGCATGTATGTACATGTGAGTGAGTGCATATGCGTGTAGGTGCATATACGCACACGTGGCTCACAGAGGTGGAGCACTTGTGTGTGAGCACATGTGCAAGTGTGTGTACATGTGTGAGGGTATGCTGTACATGGACAATCAATAATAAACATTAGAGATCCAGAATACAGAGAGTTTCTATTATCTTGCAAATGCCCCAAGGATGTAATCCCCAAAGCACAGCATTCTTTTGGCCAGAAACAGCAAATTGAGGGTGAGCATCTGTTTATTAGAAAAGGTGGCTGCTCCCTTCCTGCATCCACAGTCCTGGGTGACCGCCTTGCCAATATGTGCTTTCCCTGGAAGGACTGCCAAGAGGAGAGCAGGAACAAATACACCCTAGAATCAGAGAGCCAGCGCTCAAAGAGACCTCATCGGCACCTAATCCATCAGTTCCTACTCTTCTCAGATCCAAGAGACCACCTCTAAAATAAATATTTTGTAATACTACCCCTACACCAACCTGAGATGAACTTCATAGATAATAGAAACTCTGTATTCCCAACCTCGAGGTATTAGTAGTTCCTTCTAACTGTAAGGAGCAGGCAAACTAAAAGATGTAAGTGGTTTATAATAAAATGATCTGCATTCTCCTATGAAATGTTTATACCTATGAAAAGAGTTACTATGCCCTAAGGATGTACTTGCAAGTACAAAATAAGCAGGTGACACCCTCCCACCAGCCCCATTGCTTAGCATTTGAGTAGAGAAAAACTCCTGGGAAAGTTTCAAATTAAAACCCAGTACCAGTGAGCTCTACTCCCAGGATGGTAGTGCAAAAGTTCTACAGAAAAATCCACTCACTGATAATAATCAGAATACTCTGCATTATAGAACCAAAACCAACTGCCATGTGCCCAGAAACAATGACCTAAGGATTCTGGAGAGTAAACACAGGCAGTCACATTGGCCTATGGGTATGTTTCCATGCTGTGGGATTTCATCCTGAAAGCAAGCTGCAGACACAGCAGGTTGGCAAAGGAGCTAACACTGCATTAGACAGCTACTCATCTTTTAGGCTGAAGGAATCAGGGAAAGAAACTTGGGCAAATGTAATTGGAACTAAGGGGTAACAGGAGAGTCCTGGAAGGAAAAAAACCAAGGGAGGAAGTACCCAGTTCTGGCTATACACCTGCAAAAGTCTCAGGCTGACCCTGAATCATGTATATATGGGACAGACAAAAAAGCTTAACGGACTAAACTAAGATTTGAACCACTAAAGATGAGATAGAACTTACACTTTGAGTCTAATCTCAAACAAATCATAAACACTATTCAGAGGAATATAACAGAATATATAGGCTATATGATATAATCTAGTAACAAGCAGAACAATCCAAAATAGCCAGGATAATAACCCATTTTAATGGCAAAGAAAATCAAGAGATACTAAGCTTGAGATGATGCAGATAATGATTCCAGATCATCTGGAATTAGTAGGTAATGACTTTGGCACTACTACAACAAAGTTCTATTGTTTTTTTGAGACAGAGCCTCAAGCTGTCCCCCTGGGTAGAGTGCCGTGTCATCACAGCTCACAGCAACCTCCAACTCCTGGGCTCAAGCGAGTCTCCTGCCTCAGCCTCCCAAGTAGCTGGGACCACAGGTGCCCACCACAATGCTCAGCTATTTTTTGATTGCAACCATCATTGTTGTTTGGCAGGCCTGGGCTAGATTTGAACCCGCCACCTTAGGTGTATGTGGCTGGCGCCATAGCCACTTGAGCCACAGGCACTGAGCCTACAACAAAATTCTAATGAGAAAAGGAAAATGTAGTGGACATTTTTATAAAAAAAATAACTAAATGGAAATTTTATAACTGAAAAATACTCTATCTGACAAAGTAAAGACTCAGTGAGCTTGCAGATAAAGTAATAGAATTTATCCACTTTAAAGAAGGGAAAAAGACAAAAAGTTAAGAGAATACCAGGGTTCCAAAGGGCAATGTAAAAAGATCTAAGAATTGGACAATCAGAATCCCAGAAAAGGATGCAAAAAAATACTTTAAGAAATAACAAATATAAATTCCTCAATTTGATGAAAGAGATGAATCCACAGATTCCAGAAGCTTAGCAATGGGAGAGTCGGTGCAAATGGCACTATGTCTTCTCTGGTGAGTGTGGTTATAAGACATAGACAGATGCATAAGCAGTTATCTTAGCAATTCAAAAATAAACAGTAGCTGGCAAACTGTGAAAGGAAACTAGGTATCATAGTACCACCAAATAGGCTGTGAGTTTTCCATTATTTTTTCTTTAGATGCCACCTAGCTGGGATACCATGTATAGGAAAAAAATAGCTTTATCAATAGATAGGTCTTGTTTTTGACCCACAGTATGGGAAAATGGAGCCCTAAGTTTCAGAAAACATGGAGAGAAATATTTTTTGATTCTTTATTACATTTTCTTCCACTCATGGCTCTAGGCAATCCTGCCATGCCACAGTGGCAGCAGAGGTTGGGCAGGCACCCAACCAAAACTCTGGAAGAGGGGAATCATTCTCTCTGGGATGGTTCCAAAAGTGTGCATGAATCCCCACTACCTTTATCTTCTCTGTATTCTCCTCCCACTTGGCTGAATGAAGAGACATTTAGAGTAAGTTTATAACAAAGGAAGAAAATTGAGGTTCCTGCTTATCCTCCATCAGTCCCCCAGGCTCCTAGTGATGTAAAAAGTGTCAGATTGTGGTAAGGAAGGAGCAGGAGAGGGATCATATAAAGTGGTAAATGAACTTCTGGGCTTAACTCCAAGTTGTGCATGTGTGGAGATCTGACCTTACCCAGATGATCAACGATAGTGAGAATGGAACTAAGAGATAAAACCACCACCATCTCTAAGCCTGGCCAGTGTTTGTGCATATATGGGAAAGATTTAAATAGCAAGCAAAGGGTTTAGAAACTAAACTGACATTGGAATAACAACTCATAACATATTAGTTAAAACTTGGTGCCTGAGATGCTGCAGCACCCTGATGAGGGTGACATAGTGAGACTCTGTCTCAGAAAAGGAAAAAAAAAAAAAAAACCAACAAAACCTGAGGCCTGAACCCAAATGAGTAAGTCCTACATCAACTTTTCCTAAAAGATTTAAATAAGACCCAGAGTATCAATAAAATATTAAACATGGCTGGGGAACAAACAGAACTTACTTGGTATCCAAAGAACTAGAAATATGCCAACTCTCCAGGGAAATAATAGGAAATGAAAACATTTACTGGTACGGTTTAACATTCTGCTTGTAGTTGGTAAAGTATTAAGTTTAAATACACTGTGAAAGGCTCAAAAGCAGAATGTAGAAGACAAAAAAGAAAGACTTAGTGAACTTGAAGACAGAGCAACAGAAAATATCCAATTGGAATGACAGAAAGAATCACATAAAGTTACAGATTCAAGAAGCCTGATGTGGGTGGCACCAATGGCTCAGTGAGTAGGGTATCGGCCCCATATACCGAGGGTGGCGGGTTCAAACCCAGCCCCGACCAAACTGCATCAAAAAAATAGCCAGGTGTTGTGGCGGGCACCTGTAGTCCCAGTTACTTGGGAGGCTGAGGCAGAAGAATTGCCTAAGCCCAGGAGTTGGAGGTTGCTGTGAGCTGTGATGCCACAGCACTCTACAGAGGGCAATAAAGTGAGACTCTGTCTCTAAAAAAAAAAAAAAGAAGAAGAAGAAGAAGACTGATGTACCTTAATCAGGGTTAACTAAAAAAAATCCATGTTTGGACACAATATAATCAAAATGCCAACGACTAAAGACAATATCCTGAGAGCAAACAGAGAAAAATAACACATTTCATATAAAAGAAAAATCATTTGAATAACTGCAGACTCCCAATCAGAACCCATGGAGGTCAGATGGAAATGGAACAGTATTTAAAAAATGCTGCCAACTCAGAATTCTATACCCAGTGAAAATACTATTCAGGAATAAAGACTAAATCAAGGCATTCTCAGTTGAAGAAAAACCAAGAGAACTTCTTGCCAGCAGGCCAACTCTAAGGAAATGCTAAAGGAGATTCTCCCAATAGATGGAAATGATAACAGAGAGAAACTCTGAAAATCAAGAGTAAAGGAAGGAAAACTGAAAGAGCATCTGAGTGTGCAGCAGACTGTCCTTTACCTCTCATGAAATGGCACTGAGTGTGCAGCAGACTGTCCTTTACCTCTCATGAAATGGCACTGAGTGTGCAGCAGACTGTCCTTTACCTCTCATGAAATGGCACCGAGTGTGCA
>NW_003852529.1:96258-176692 GCF_000181295.1 Otolemur garnettii | reverse complement strand
GTGTGCAGCAGACTGTCCTTTACCTCTCATGAAATGGCACCGAGTGTGCAGCGGACTGTCCTTTACCTCTCATGAAATGGCACCGGGTGTGCAGCGGACTGTCCTTTACCTCTTACTTTCTTTAAAGTATTTGTAATGGTTGAGGGCAAAAATTAACATATTTTATGATAGCCTTCAATCTATGCAGATCTAATACATATGAGAGCTATACCGTAGAAGAAGAAAAAAGAGATCTGTATTGTGATAAGGTTTTAATGTTCCACCTGTAATAGGAAACAATTAAGTTTAAATAGACTGAAAAGCTGAGCATGTATATTAAAATCCCAGAGCAAGCTCTCAAAAACAAAAAAAGATACCAAAAGAGTGAAAACCTCAATAAGTTAAAATGGGGCAGTGCCTGTGGCTCAAAAGAGTAGGATGCTGGCCCCATATGCCGAAGGTGGTGAGTTCAAACCCGGCCCTGATCAAAAAATAAATAAATAAATAAATAAAAGGGTAAATAAGTTAAAATGGAAAAGTAACATATTGAAATAAATAATAAATTATCAGGAAAGAACAAAAGAGAAGAACAAAGTATAGAGAGAACAAATAGAAAACAAGAAATAAAATGATAGACATAAATACAAACACACTAATAATTACCTTAAATGTAAATGTTCTAAACATTTACATCATATACAAGAGATTGTCAGAATGGACTTTTAAAAGATTCTGAAATGAGCAGTCAGGTGCCGTGGCACGTGCCTGTAGTCTCAGCTACTTGAGAGGCTGAGACAGGAGGATCACTTGAGTCCAGGAGTTCAAGGCCAGCCTGAGTAACACAGTGAAACCCTGCTTCTTAAACAAACAAAACCCACAATGACATGCAGAATACAAGGAATAAAATTTATATGTAATGTAAACGTACAAGGTAGACAAAGATATACACGTTAATTAAAGGCAAGCTGGAGTGGCTATATTAACATCAGACGAAGTAGCCTTAAATGCAAGGGAAACTGCCGGGGATAAGCAGAAACATTGAATAATGATAAAAATATCCATTCACCAAGACGACATAACATTCCGGAGTGTACACTACACCTAAGATCAGAACCAAAATACACAAAGCAAAAACTGACAGAATTGAAAAGAAAAAATGAACAAGTATACAATAAGACAGGAAAACTCCAGTGTCCCCCTCTCAGCAGATGACAGAGGTGGTAAAGGATAAGTCAGCAAGGATATAAACAGTTTTAAAAATACCATCACAAGGATCAAATGGACATTTATAGAGCCTTCCACTCAACAATAAAAAGCAGAACACACATTCTTTTCAATGTCTGTGGAACAGTCACCAAGACAGACCATATCCTGAGTCATAAAACCAGAAAAAGAGCAAAATCAACTCAAAGCACAGAGAAGAAAATCACAAAAATAAGGACAGAAATCAATAAACTGAAAAAAGAAAGAGAGAAAGAACAGAGAAAAGTCAATGAAACTAAAAGCTAGTTCTTTAAAATATCGATAAACTTGCACAATTTTAGTCAGACTGAGGAAAAAAAATACGAGAAGACACAAATTACCGATGTCAGGACTGAAAGAGGTGACATCACTGCAGAACAGACACTGAAAAGATAAGGAGGGGATTCTAGGAACCACTCCACTCAGGGAAACTCGGAAATTTAGGTAAAATGTGCAGTCTCTGAAAACGGCAAACTTCCAGAACTAACTCAAGAAGAAAGAGGTATCCTAACCTGTCTTGCTTCTATTAAAGATATTGAGGAAAATTTTGAAAATGACCCCTTCAGACACAAAGGTTTCACTGGTGAATTTTAATAATCATTCAAGAAAAAACAACCCCGATGCTATACAGTCTCTCCCAGAAAACAGAAGTGGAGGGAGTACTTCCCAAGTTAATTTACAAGGGCAGCATTACCCTGATGCTCCAACCAGACAAAGACAAGATGAGACAAGCACAGACACACACACCTCCGAAGCAGAGACACAAAACATCAGGAAACAAATCCTGCGATACACAAAAGGAATAATGCAACATGACCGAGTGAGTTTTATCCCGGGAATGCAAGGCTGGTTTAATATTTGAAAACCAACTGATGGAAACCATGATATTAACAGAGCAAAACACACAATCAGATGCAGAAAAAGTATCTGAAAAAGTTCAACATATTGACAGGAGGGGGGTTTCTTGCTACAAGCACATGGTAAGTTCTAGCCTGAGTGCTAGATTTGGGGGTCTGAGTGGCCTGGGACAGGCTAAAGCAGGATGAGGTAGCAATGAAGACCTTTTTGCCTCATGGCCTCCGAGTTACTTAAATAGCATGGACCAACATGGGCTGGTGGAGGTGCCTTAGCGGCAGGTAAGAAAGGATGAAGATGAAAAACCCAGGTGGCCAGACAGTGCCAGACACCTCTGCAACGTAGCACATTCCCAATAAACGCTGAGTAGGTGCAGGGGCTGGGAAGTGCTGCTTCAAATGTTTAGACTGAACATGGCCCCAGACACAGAGAGACATTGATTATGGGAGGGGTCCTCAAGAAGATTCTAATAATAGCAGCAACAGTAATGATTATGGAATAATAAGTAACAATAACAACAGGCACTAATAATAACAGCAAGATAACCTCCAGTACTTTGAAATGTCCTGAATGGTTCCCATGTGTGAAAACTCTGGTTATAAATCATTTGAACCTAAATCAAAGTCAGTTTCACACATACAATCCAACAGATAATCCCAATTAACAATGAATCAAGGGTAACTCTATAATGTATAGTTGTAGTAATAAGACTCTTGCCCACCCATTCTGCGCCAGGCCCTGTGTTGTTTTACATTTTTAAAATCAGCTGATCCTAATAACTGGGTAGGGCAAGTACTACTCTCCTCTCCATCTTACATATGGGGAAACCGAGGCATGGAAGGGTTGTATAACTTGACCACGCGATGTCACCTGGCCTTACAGCTGAGTTCTGTGCAGCACCTGCCTTTCCCGTGCTGATGACTGGGCTGTTCAGGGCACATTGGGTGGGGAGGGGATGGGGGCAGGGGGAATGCCTGGCCCTGGATGCCTCAGACAGGTCTGTAATAAATAGAAAATCCTTGGGCAGGCTTCTTCTCCCAGACATCCATCTTTCTACAGGCTTCTTTGAGAACATGTGGGCGCAAGACGTGCACCCCATCCCCTCTGCCCCTTTGTCCCATCAATGTGTCATAACTGCTCACCCTCTGTTATCCCCCTAGCAGGCCCAGTGGCTTTGCTGGTGTGTCCCCAGCCCCACTTGAGCCTGCAGGGGTGGTGGTGTGACTACGGGCGTTGGCTCAGCTGACTGGGGCATGCAGGTTCTGCTCACAATGTGAAGAGTGAAAGCATCTTTCTTGCTAGGCTTCCTGGTGAGGGGATTTCTGATTCTGGGGACAGTTCTCACCCCATGATCTTCTTAGGAGACAGGTTCAGGCCCAGGTGTCTTTTCCCTTCTGCACCTGGTGGCTGCCATCTAGTGGCCGCAAATGGGCATCACGTCAGGGAAGCGGCTTCCTAGCAGGGACACAGAACAGGAGCCCAACCACTGTCAGGAGGCTGCCGGACACCATGGCTTTCCCAGGGGTCCTCACAGTGACCCCACAAGGGGGACAACTTCTGCATCACACTCTGAGCCTTGGAAATGCAAGTTTATTTCCATGTCACACAGTGGCTTTTAGTTACTGGATTTTAATAAGTAGACCCTCCATCCTGTGCCCCTGCAGGAAAGCAAGTACGGGCTCAGGTGGCTTCAGAGGAGCCCCGTCCCCTGCTGACACAGTGGGACCACAGGCCTGTGTGATTTGGGGAAACCTCCGAGCCTCTCTGAGCCTGTGTCCTCACTGACTGCAGTGGAGGTGAAGCCTTGGTGTCGGGTCCAGGTGACATCTGCAGCCCTGGCATGAGGCAGGCACACAACAAACCCTCGGCTTCCCCAGAAGCCAGCTGTGGTGCGAGGCAGAGAATCTTCCAAACCTGGTGTTCCTCCTGGGCCAGTGAATACTCCCTTCCTGAATGTCCAGACTCCAGTCCTAAGGGCCCTCTATTCCAAGATGCCCTGAGCTGTCCTTAGTCATCAAGCCTGCTTGGTGACATAGGGATCAATACAGACAGCAGGGGCACCTCACTGAACACTCTGCAAACCACACTAGGCCCCTCCTGGGGCTGGGTCCTGGGAACAGGCAGGGAGTGGAACAGAGAAGAGACCCCCTCACTGCCTGGCATGGGACACACGCTCTGTCCTTGTCACTCTTTTCCAAGTGTTTGAGTCTACTGTCCCTCACACTCACTCTCCACCAGCCACGTGGTCAGGATGCCACGGCTGCCTCTGCAACTGCATCCCATTTCCTGGTGCCCTCTCTGGGTTCCGGGCAGGTTCCATAGGGTCACACTGGGCCCTGGCTTCTGCTGCCAGCAGTGGAAGGGGGCAAAGGCTTAGAGCTGCTGAGGGAGGGCAGGACTAGGGCCGCACACTCCACGGCCCCCAGGCGGCCCTGCAGCCCACCTGTCTGGGCAGTGAACACACTTTTGCATTTGGGAATTGCACTCCGGTAAGCTGCCCTATCTTTCTGGACATATCTTACAAGCTCACACTTACACAGACTCACACTTTCTCTTACATAGGTCAACACGGCATGTCACAAAAGCGGCAAAATGGATAAAGCGGACCCCAGACCAAGAGGGTGTGGGTTCAGACCCAGACTACAAACCTCCCGGGCTGGCAGCTCACCCACCAGGATGACAGTGAGGTGAGTGGCATCCACTGTGAGGAACCAGCCGCTGCAGATGTTCCAGCTCACATGGGGCCAGCAGTGTCCCTCACATTCTGAAGAAGATGCTCAAATCCTCCTGGATACGGAGCTTTCCCAGCTTTGCTGGCACCTGGGGACTCTTGTCAACAGGCAGGTCCTCATTCCGTAAGTCCTGGTGGGGCCTGGGATTCTGCAGTGCTAATAGGAGCCTGTGTCACCATCCTGATATAGTGGGTCCAGGGGCCACACTTTGAGTGGCAAGAGCTTCACAAGTGGCCACTGACTTCACAAAGCCCAGGGCAGAGACACTAAGGCTCTAGCTATGCCTGGAGGGCTTGGAAAGCCCAGAGCTCCTGGTTCTGGGTGGGATCTGAAATCCCGCCCTTCTAACCTGTTCCCAGGGGACACTGCTGCTGCTGCAGGTCAAGGGACACATCTGGAGAGCCACTGTCCTGCTGGGTCTCAAACAGGCAGCCTGTATCCATTACTGCTGCCCTGGGCCCAGCCTGGGTGATTCAGGGGATTCTGGGGACCCCTGACAGGGCCTGCTTCCCTCTCCCCAATATGCCAATGCTCACCCCATGGATATTCACCTTTGAAGTAGGCAGAACAGAGAAAAATTCCAATAAACCTAAGCCAACACATCAGTTATCAAAACTCTGCAGTTTTACAAACAAGGCTGAGTCTGAATATTTCTAAGCTGAGGGTAACTGGGCACACATTAATCACAGTCCTCCCCAGCGCTCTGGTCAAGGGTGGAAGGTCTCTTAGAACCCGCACTGTCAGGGTGTCAGTCAGCAGCACCCAAGGCCCCCAGGGCCAGCAGAGCACAGAGAACATCACAAGGGCAATGTCAGAGCCCATGGCTGGGTGCACCTGGGTTTGGGTGGTGCTGGGTCCAGGCACAGGGTGCTGCCCCTCAATCTGAGCCCGGCTGCTGTGTGCTAAGGCCCAGGCCCGTGCTCCCCCAGGCAACGGAGGGCACAGCTCCCTCTTCAGTATGTGCCATGTGGGTGGCAGGGGCCATGTCTTCTCTAGGGCACGTGCCCCTGTGTCCTCTCAGATGGACAAGCCACGGAGAGGCACTGGATGAAGGAGGGGCTTATGACCATCTGGCCATGCCGCCTGACATGTGTACCCCCATTTCCCCTGGAGGAGAAAGGAGGAACAGATAGGGGGTGGCCAGAATGGAGTGGGGTGGGAGGAGAGGTGTTTTTCCCAATGATGGCCAATGGCCAGCCAAGAGCACACCCACCCTCATGCCACCTTTGGGCAGTCACACTACACTCCCGCATGGGCACGTCCCTCCCAGCCACTCAGCTCCGCCCTTCCCTGCGCTGCTCCCTCTGGAGAGCCTGACTTGAAGGAGCGGGGTGTGAAATGGGAATCCCCACGTCTGCCATTCATGTGCTGTGTGACCTGGAGCAGGTCACTTAAACTCTCTGAGCCTCAGTTTCTTCATGTAGAAAGTAGAGTAGAAACCAATCAGCCTTCAAGGGGGGGGGGGTCTAAGTTACGACTGCAATCGAGACAACAGGTCCTACAGGACGCCGTTTACAGAGCGCCTGTGTGTCAGTCATCACTGGAACCAGCTGCATGATAGGAGCTGTGTTCCACATCTCAGATGGGGAAAGAGGCACAGAGGTTAGACAGGAGGGCTACAGCTGGCCCCAGGCTCACTGTGGCACCCCAGGATAGGGTAGGTGATGTGTGTGACTTCTGCAATAGCAGGTGGCCATTCGTATGATTGCCATTCCCTTCCAGTGCTCTGGGCTGCTCAGAGCTGGGCTGAGCTCTGCCTGCTGGGGTCAGCCACATGGCTGGGCTGACAGCTCCCACAGCAGGCACCCCATGACCTGGATGGAGCAGTGTGCCTGGTTTTGAATCTTCTGGGCTATGTGTATGCACAGTGCTGCACCAGTACACAGCACCCCACAGAATGCACTTGGACAGGACTTCGTGTTTACACCAGGATCACACCCTGGGGGGAGGGGCCTGGGGGGGCCAGGGCACCTGCGTCTGCCTGAGGCCTGGTGGAAGTGCAGCCACAGCTCACACTCACTCTGAAGGACACACCAAAGGGGGTGACCTAGTATCACTCTGGTACTAAACTGCTTCTTAAAGGGATATAGACCAGATAGAAGTTAAGTGTTGGCATGAAGTGGTATCACCACTTTAAACTACATGTCTTTAATCAGAGCTGTGGGGCCTGCAGAGCAAATTGTTCCATCTCTCCAGCTAATCATCTGGTTATTAAGTCGTCTACCCATCCCACTATCCTCTTCCATCCAGCCATTCATCCCTCCATCTACCCATCCCTCCTTTCTCCCTTCCATCTACCCATCTAGTCATTCATCCATCTATCCACCTACCTCTTCCTCTATCTACCCATCCATCCATCCATCCACCCACCCATCCATCCTTCCATCAATCCAGCCAGTCATTCATCTATCCATCTACTTATCCCTCCACCTATCCATCTATCCATCAGTCCAATTGGTCACCATTCCTTTATTAGTACCTGTTTCATGCTAGTCCTATGCTGGGCAGGCACTGATGATTCAGAGAGGATACTAGATATGGCCCAGCTCCCAGCAGAGCCTTGGGCCCCAGGAGGTAGAGTTCAGTAAATGAAAGACAAGCCACTGAACAAGGCCCGGTGGGAAGGAGACAGGACAGTTCTGTTTTGACTGTGGAGAGAAGGGTCAGGGTGGGAAGCAGGGGTGCAGGAGCTGGGGCAGAAGGGAAGTGAGAGTGCAGTCCACCCAGCCCCGTGCCCCACTTTCTGGAGCAACACCTATAGCCGAAATTTAGACTATGTGCCCTGAGAGGCGCTGCCCAGCCCCCTCTGAAGATGGCTGCACAATCCATTCCTGGCCAGATGGTTCATTCTACTCTGTGGGAGGTACCATTAGGCCAGAGACAGGCAGATGAAGCCCAGTCCCGAACCTTCTAGAATGACTAGGAAGGAGGCATTCTCTCCCTCACATGACTGCTAAGATAGCCAAATGCCAGCCTGGTGCTGCTAGTGACCACTGCAGCACAGCACAGGGCATCCTGCCTGAAAATGGGCTTTAAACCGAGAAAGGGGTGGGAAAAGGGCTTCCCGAGGCTCTCTGAGCACCTGGAGGCAGCCAGGCCTGAAGCTGTTATGCCTGAACTTTAAACCCAGGAAATTCCCACTGGGCCTCCGCCGGGTTAGGCGGGATTTTTGTCATTGGTAACCATCAAGCCTGAGTGATGTGGCAGGATGCAGGCTCTGACCCAGTAAGAGGACCAGGAGCCCCCAGGAAGGCAGTAACTGCGATGGGGTTCTGGTTTCTGCCAGGAACCCAGGGACTCCCTTTCCTCAGGCAGGATTCAGTTCCCCCGGCATCACTCAAGCATCCCACCCTCCACTAGAGTGACATTTTATACCTTATATCCCAGCTGCTCTGAAATTAGAGGGGAAGAGGGGGACAGCTGGATGGGTGGGACTGTGGTGACAGGAGGACAGCCATCACTTAGGAGGTGCTGAGACAGAAGTGGCCAGCTGCTCACCCAAAATCTGCTCTGCATTGATGCCTCGAGAGCAGGTCACAGCCTCCTCTGAGACTGTTACGGCTGTTACAGCTGGAAGCATAGTGGACAATGCCTTTCAAATTAGGAAGCATTTCGTGTGTGTGCGCCCCTCCCTTCTTCCTTTACAGGAATGTGAATATGATGACTGGAATCTAAGCAGCCACCTTGAACTACGAGGCAGCAGCCTATTAAAGATGTTGGAGCAAGAAGAAATAAAGAGAATAGGTTGCCATGAGCTTGATGCCCCCACGTCAGCTGCAGGCCTCCCGCCTCCAGCACAGATGAGAACTAAACCTCTATGTCAGGTAAGCCACCTTCTTTAGTGCCTTCAGGTCACACGTGGCTGGAATGAATCTGTGCTGACTCTGACATAGTGGGGGAATAGGAAACACATCTCAGATACTCCACTGTAGGGAGGGAGATGGCAGAGGGGAGGAATGCGTCCCTTCTCTCCAGATAGGAATATCTGGAGTTTTACGTTAATGTGAAAGCGTCTTATTTAAGTTTTACAGGAACATTTCCCTCAAACACCTCCAGGCCTTGATTTAAGTCCCTAAAATAGTTTCCACTCCTAAGCAACCACCAAGGGTTTAATCAAACAATAGAACGGTGCACTAGGAGAGAAATGCCCCTGGGAGCACGCGGGGCAGGAAGGCTCGGCGCTAACAGGTAGGGAGGGAGTGTCCCCCACTTGTTAAAATGTACCTGGCGATTTTCTTTTTGTTTCATAACAACTCCATTTTGTCACTCTAATTTTAGTGGCAATGTTTTTGTTCCAATCAGCGATCATTTTGGAAAAGTAGGCTGCTGGAAGAGCTCTTGGCATACAAAATGACAAGCAATTTTTAAACGGCATAAGACGGATGATTTTTAACCACACGGAATTCTAAATCTGTTTCAGGCTGGTTAGCACTCCTTAGAAAATAACTAGCTGTCTCAAAGATGTGATGTCCATTCTGCCAGCTCCAATGCAGTGGGCCTACTGTGTGCCGGACAGGGACACCCGAAGGTTGTCGGGCAGGGTCCCTGCCCCTGAAGAGTCAGGGGAACAGGAACAGAGATTTGGGAAGTATAGAAGGACACGGGTGCCATGCTTTGTGCCCTGAATGTTGGCTGCAGAGAAGACCCAGAGCTGGCAGCCAGGAGGGCATCACCTCTGCCCTCACGCTCAGCCTCCTGCTCCAGCCCTCGGAGGCACTGGCCACACTGGCCTCACTCTTTGTGGTCAAGATTCCAGAATATTCAAAAAATAAATAAAATAAAATGGTTAATGTGAATTTGACTTCAATTAAAAAATGAAAACATTCTAGAATGTTCTGCCTGGGGCCCAGATTGAATGCTGTTGCTTCTCTCCACCCCTCCACTTTGGGGTCCCTCTCTGGGATCCTACTGATCTCTGCGGCTGACTCTGCAGCGACCTGTGTGGGAGGCAGCCCAGGGTGGCAGGAACAGGTGGGCCTTGTCCAGACCCTGGCTGGTCACTTTTTGGCTGGGGGATTCTGAGAACATCAAACTTCTCAGAGCCTGGAGGTCTTCCTATATGAAATGGAGCTAGCAGCACATCCTGTGTGGCCAGCAGGGGCATCGAAGAGATGAAGCGAGTGGTGTACATGTTGCGTCCCTCCCTGCCTGTCCACAAGGCAGGGGCCATGTCCAGTGACAAACTCATTCAGCCTGTAGGTAACTGTTGGGCCTGGACTTAACACCAGACCGTCAACCCCTGATGGAGAAAGCTGTGAACTAGGATAAAGTCACAAAAGAGATAGGCAAGAACAGATCAACTTGAACAAGCCAGGTAATTACAGCCACAGAAATGTCAGGCTACAAGGAGAAGGACGGGGTGGGGCTGGGCCCACTGAGCTGCCCAGGGAAGCCCTTATAGGGAGGGCGTGGGGAAAGTGAGGAGACCCAGCCTAGTCTCTAGCCTGCTGCAGCAGGGGGTGGGTGACCATAGGACCAAGGGCAGGAAGGAAGGGCCATCTTCCTCCCCTGGTATCTCAGGAGTTGGCTGGCACCGTGCCATAGCCTGAGTTCTTCATGTGTTCTAACAAGCCTTGGGAGGGAGTGGCCACTGGCTTGGAGGTTTCACAGGAAGAAATCAGGCTTCGGGGAAAAACCTCAGGCTGTGGGGGCTGCAGGGCAGAGACAGTGGACTTGGTGGTTGAGACCTTGGTGCTGTCTCCCAGTTTCCATAGTCCCTGCACTGTATATGGGAAGAGGCCAAGTGGCCACCATGGATGTGTCAGGCAGTGGCCCGTAGGATGCTCCAGAGAGAGACAGCTGATGCCCCCCACTCCTAGCTTTCACGCAGGTGGTAGAAGCCTCTCAGGTGACCATCCTGGGGTTCGCCTCGGGGGGTCTGCTCATACTGAGAGAAGTCCTTTCTCATCCCCAGATATAATGCAGCCATAGACTCTCCTCCTCAGAATCCAGGGCCTCGGTATCCTTGTTCAGTAAGTTCTAGTAAGAGGGTGGTGGGGTGGGGGGTGGGGGAGGTGAGAGAATGAGCAGCCCTGAGCTGCAGCCAGGGCTCCAGCGGCGGGAGCACGGCTCGGTGCTGGGCAGCTGGCGGTAAGTAGGGCAGCCCTGATGCACTTGGCAGCCCAGGGAGGACACTGCTGCCCTCCTGGGCTCTGAGACGTGTCCCCATTTGGATGACAAATGATGCAGTCACCCCAGCAATCAGACTCCTTCTAGGACTATCCACAAGAAAAGCCAGGAGCCTCAGGACAAGAAATAGGTCAGGTTGTCACTGGGGTTTTGAATCTGTGCCAGAGCTCAAGGACAGAGCATGTCCCCGAAACAGTGCTGGAGCACATGTTTACCTGAGCTAGTGTTCAAGGGACATGCCGTACACCCAGGACACACTGAATGAGTGCATGAGACAGTGTGTGCATGGGCGTGTGTGCACGTGTGTGAGCACCTGTGCATGTGCTCCTGGGTGTGCATGTGTGCATGAGTATTTTTCACTGGGTGGTTGAATGAGGCCTATGACCCCCTGTACGGGAAAGGACATGGGGGAGCTGAAAGGGATACCTATCCTCTTCCTCTCCATCTCCCACCCTAAACCATCCCCAGGCCGAGGGGAGGACCTGGGAAAGCATGTGACTGCTGGATGGTCCATAGCAGCTGCCCAGGATGACCTGGGCCCTCTGGCCCCATCACTCAGCAGCCAGGGGAAGAAGGAAATCCTTCTCCGCTGAGCATCCTGGGCAGATAAAGTGCTGGTCTAGGGAGGAAGTTCTAGTCTGCAGGGGCTGCTCCAAGCAGGACTGAGGTCCCAGTCTTTCTTCTCTTTGCCTCTTTGTCCTCCTGAGAAATACACGGCCAGCCCAGCCTGCTCTCTGACAGGAGGAAGCTGGCAGTACACAGGCAGGCTTGGGAGTGCCACCCAGGGTGACCAGGGACACTGCCATGGCCCCGCAGTGCTCATCTGCCCGGGTGGGAACATTCTGAGCCCAGTGAGGAAATGGTCAGTAGAGGCCAGCTGTCTGGCTGGACTGTCACGGAGGCCCCCAGCTGGCCTGAGAAGACTCTTCTGCACAGAAGCCACCACACCTGAGGGGGCCAACAAGCCCAGGTGGCAGTGCGATGGCACAGAAGTCACTTAACTTTCCAGGCCTCTTCTGTAAATGGTGCCTCTGGTGTCTCCTTGGGAAGGCACTGGGAAGGCGCCCTAAGAAGGCTCTGAGAAGCCGAAAGCACAGTGAGGATGAAAGTGACGCCCATTCCAGCTTTCTGACAATTGACCCCAACAAGTGAAAGTGCCTCTCTCCCCTCACGAAGAGAATCCCAGAGTCCTTCCCACTCCGAGCGTGGCCCTCCTCCGACAATGTGTGTCCCAGCCCTCCTGTTCTGGGGAGAAGCAGATTCCACAGCCCAGCAGAGGTGAGGGGTGTGCCAACCCCCAAACGAGACAGTGATTATTTCGAGGCAGAAACACCAGAGAGAGTGTAGTTCCAGAAAGGGTGAGCTGACCTGTCTCCTCTTGCAGGCAGCAGGCCAGGAAGAGTCCTGTGAGAGGGGTCCCCAATCTCCACCCCTTCTCCCCAGAGACTCGGAATCGGAGGCTGCATGGACCTGAACAGACACATGTGAGGAGGTGACGCCCACCCTCCCGTGCTGCACCTGTCCTCCGCCCCCCACATCCCTTCTAGTGACTCCCAGCCGCATTCTTTGCGTGACGTTTCTTCCCAAATGTATTGCTCATTGCCTAAACACTATAAAAGCATCTCGCTTTGGCCACTTCTTTGGACGTCACTCTCTTGTAAAGACCCTATGTATGTGTAAAACTGATGTCTGTGTGCTTTTCTCTTAGTAATCGGCCTGGTGTCAGTCTGGTTTCTAGACAGGAGCCCCGTAAAAGTGAAAAGTGGGAGAAGGGGTCTCTGGCTCCTCTACATCCCCAGCCCCCCACCCACCAAGGATGTGGGCAGTTTCTATCTTTTTTGAGCTGCAGAAGGCTAAAACTTGAGAAGAGCCTTCAAGAGCTCCTAGGAGGAGCTAGGAGAGGTGGTGGCACTCCTGCCTGGATGCCAGCGCATCTCCCATGCTAAGGACAAAGACGATGTGGTGCCTCGCTGTGCAAAGTGACCGGGCATGTGACACAAAGGGCACGTAACCCAAAGATACAGGGAAAGCTTTTTTTTGAGACAGAGGCTCATTCTTTTGTCCTGGGTAGAGTGCCAGGGTGTCACTATAGCTCACAGCAACCTCAAACTCTCGGGCTCAAGAAATCCTCCTGTCTCAGCCTCCCAAGTAGCTGGGACTTCAGGTACCTGCCACAACACCTGGCTAGTTTTCTATTTTTAGTAGAGACAGGGTCTCAGTCTTCCTCAGGCTGGTCTTGAACTCCTGAGTTCAAGCAATTCACCCGTCTTGGCCTCCCAGAGTGCTGGGATTACAGACATGAGCCACCGTGCCTAGCCAAAAGTTAAAAAGCTTTTAACTTTTAAGGCCATTCACTGAAGTGTCATGTACAACAGTGAAACATGGAAACCATGGCAATATTGCAAGACAGAGGAGTGCTGAATAGACATCCAATGTCATGTCAGTGACGCTCCAAGGTCATGTCCATGACAACTCGTAGAGCCAATGAAAACAGTGTTTTGCAAGATACATGCGCTCCATGACCTGGGGTCCTTTAGCTTTTGCAGGATCTGTGATTATAGAGGATGTGCTCAATTTTAACATACATTCACGCTCCACGAAGGACCAAAACCTTGACAGTGACTGTTCCTATGGGGGAGGATAATGAGTGATTTTTATTTTCTTCTTTATAATAATTTTTCTCTATTTTTCAAATTTGCTATAAGACTAGACTGTACTTGTATAATAAAACATAATTGTAAAAGTGAGTTCCTCTCAAAAGAAGACACACAAATAGCCAGCAAGCACATGAAAAGATGCGGAACCATCATCAGTTATTAGGGAAATGTAAATAGAAACCACACGGCACTATCCCATCCCCAACCACCAGGGCGGCAACAACAGCAACAAAAAAGAGTGGCGGAGGTGAGGATGCCGGGAGCCTGAAGCCATCATGCACTGCCATGATGAAGCCGCAGGGGACAATAGCCCATCTGCTCCTCAGAAGGTTAAGAGTTACCATATGACCCAACAATTCTACTTTCGGATACATAGGTTGCTACGAAAGTTTTGAGACAGACCATGTTGTGATCTGTTATTCCACTTCCAAGAAACACAGCTGACAGCCTCCTTTCTCCTTTCTGAATCATCTGTGACAGTTTCAATTTATCGGTATTCCTGGGAGGGCTTCGTTTGTTTCTGTCCAGGCAGATTTTTATGTTTCCTGATTTTTGTGTGTCTTAAAACCTTTATAATGACCCGCATGTGTACAAGAAAGAACTCAAAGCAGGTAACCCAACAAAAACACCTAAAGAAATATCCCCAGTGGCACCATTCACAACAGCCAGAGAGTGGAAACGACCCGAGCGTCCATTCGATTGAAGATAAACAAAATATGACAGCAGCACGCAAGGAACTTTCACTTAGCCGTAGAAAGAAATGAAATTCTGATATGTCCCTCCACGTGGACATACGTTAAAAACACTGTACTGAGTGAAAGAAGCCGGTCACAGAAGTCCACATGTTGTCTAGAACATGACATGTGACATCCAGAAAAGGCAGATCCAGAGACAGAAAGCAGAGGGGCTGCTGGGAGGATGGGGAGTGACCGTGCCGGGGTACAAAGTTCCTTTGGGGGCTGATGCAAATATTCTGGGATTACATGGTGGTAACACTTGCACAATCTTGTGAATATACTGAAAGTCACTGAATGGTACACTTTAAAAGGGTAAATTTTATGGTTTGGAAATTATATCTCAATTTAAGAAAACAAAATAAAAAAGGTGGGTTCCCTATCTGAAGTCCCTCAGGTCACAGAATGATGTAAAATTTAAACAGAAAAAGGTGGCTGGGTGTGGTGGCTCACACTGGTATTCCCAGCATTCTGGGAGGCTCAGGCAGGAGGATTGTTTGAACTCAGGAGTTTGAGACCAGCCTGAGAAAGACTGAGATTTCACCTCTACTAGAAATAGAAAAAACTAGCCAGGCCTGTAGTCCCAGCTACTTGGGAGGCTAAGGCAGGAGAATCACTTGAACCCAAGAGTTTGAGGTTGCTGTGAGCTGTGATGACTCTACAGCACTCTAACCTGGGCGGTAGAGTGAGACTGTCTCAAAGCAAAGAAACAAATAGGAGAAGGTTAACAATCAAAAATTGATTTTACAATCTGATTTGATTAACCACTTTGAAGTTTCTGGAAGTCGTGTTTGCTGAAGATGAGTGTTGACTCTGGATCCACATGTGAGGACAGGGCCCAACCCACCACTTCCTGCTATGTCCTCCTGGCTCCCCCAGGGCCCATCTCCCCCCAGTTCTGGTGCTCCTGACCCGCAGACCCAGGCAGGGACAAGGGACAGAGGGAGTGCCATCGGAGATGCTCTTGGCTATGCCTTTTGTTTGAGCAGAGCCTGGCCTTTACATATCCACTTTACATATGCATGTCTTAAATTTAATCTGCAAATGTGGAGATTTCATCACTACCAGCATGCAGCCCCCATAAGCCAATGTTTATTCATAATCCATGAATCTGTTTCCTATCGTCTATTTCAGAGGAGCCAAAAACAACATCTTCATTCAATAACAGAGCACCATATGACAGCTTTCGTTTTCCAAAATGAGCCGCAGCATACTCTGTCAGGGGCAGCCCTTGGCTCCCATCTTTGCCCTAGCTAGAAAGGGGCTTCTTGTCCCGGGTAACCAGCCCCAAACTGGGTGCCCCACGGCCAAGAGAGAGACCTCGGGTCTGTCCTCACTAGACTCTCATCTGATGCAGGCACAGCAGCGGCGCCACTGCTGCCTCAGAAGCAGCCTATTGACTCCACTTTACACGGCATGACAACATCAGCCCTCTGTAATACCCACAGACCAAGATACTCATGGCCAGAGCTAGGAGGGCAGGTCAGCCCCCTTTCCCATGTGGGGTCCTAAGCCCCAGTGCTATTCCTCTGGCTCTGCAAGGGCAGGGGAGGAGGCCTGCCTGCTGGACTGGGGGGCACGAGAGGCGTACAGAATCTGAGGCCAGCACACCTGTGTGGTGGCTGAGGGAACAGCTACCTTAGCAATCTCTAGGGAACAGAGACGCCTGGCCTGGGATGCCAATGAGTCTGCTGGCACTTCCTTGAGGCTCATACCCACCCACTGCCTTTCCTGCTACTCACGCACTCAATGGTTTTAAAGACGTCTCACTAGGTAACGCTATAGAGGCTTCAAATGGGAGGGACCACACAACTAGAATTAGGGAATGCTGTGTATGACAGGGAGGGTATCTACGACCACCCCCAGAAAGGCCCATCCACCTACCCACCACTCACCCCTCCATCCAGGTAACCATCTACCTTCCCATTTACCCAGCCATCTACCCATTTACCCAGCCATCTACACACTCATCCATTTATCCATCCATCCACCCGCTCACCCATCTACCTACCTACCCACCTACCCATCCATCTATCTATCCAATCACCTACCCTCCCATCCATTCATCTCATCATTTATACATCCATTTACCCACCCATCCATCCATCTATCCACCCATTCATCTATCTATCCATCCATCTACCTATCCATCTATCCATGTATACACCCTTCCATCTACTCAGTCACCACTCACTTTCCCACCTATCCATCTTCCCATTTATCCATCCATCCACCTACCCACCCACCCACTCATGCAGCCATTCACCCATACATCCACCCACCATCCACCCATTTATCCAACTACCCGTCTACTTACACACTCATCCATCTACCTCCACACCTGTCCATCTGGGAGGGAAGTACTGTCTCAGCCCCTGCTCCATGCTAGGCATTGCATGAGGTATGGGGAACACCAGTATAACCAGCTATATCCTCCTGGTTCTCTGTTCTCATGGAGGGCTTGATCAATTCACCTTACAAATAAGTATTTGCAAAGAACTTCCTTGCCTTTGGCCCCCTTGGCTTGTACCACTTGCACTGATTAACTCTGCTCCAACACAAGGTTCCCAGTATCAGCTCACTATATACACCATTGGGAAAGCTGCTTAAAACAACAGATTCCCAGTTCCTACCCCAGACACTCTGGTTCACCAGGCAGATGTGGAGGCTGGGCATTAGCACTACTTTTAGACGGGCTGGGTGGCTGCTGTGTGGTCTGCACATTCTGTGGGTTTCTGCAGATGTGGCATGTAGCACAGCAGTGAAAGGAGAGCCAGATGTTCTGGATGCTTTCCAGGACAACTCCCTTCCACCCTTACAGCAGCCCTGCGGTGTGTACATCACTGACCGTGCCATTTCAGAGCAGGAAACAGGCTCAGAGAGGCTGAGTAGTTGCCCAAAGTCACACAGCAAGCAGATGGTATGGGCTCTGTATCCTTAGCCTGTGGCCACCAATCAGAGGCCAGGGCCTCTGATGTTAGTCTTTTCTTTTCTTTCTTTTTTTTTGGTAGAGACAGAGTCTCACTCACTTATCACCCCAGTAGAGTGCTGTGGCGTCACACAGCTCACAGCAGCCTCCAAACCCCTGGGCTTAGGCGATTCTCTTGCCTCAGCCTCTCAAGTAGCTGGGACTGCAGGTGCCCACCACAATGCCTGGCTAGTTTTTTTTTTTTTTTTGCAATTTGGCCAGGGCTGGGTTTGAACTCGCCATCCTTGGTATATGAGGCCGGCATCCCACAGAGCCACAGATGATGTTTGTCTTTTCAATAGTCTTGGGGATCCAGGCCCTGAGATCGATCCAAAGAATGTTCATGGGCTGGTGTGCAGCCTTGTTAAGTAATAGTCTCAGGATAGAGAGGACAGTGCACAGCCCTCAGCTCAGATAACAGGATGGCCTCACCAAGGGTAGGATTGTGCTGTAGAGAGGGGGCTGGATTAAAAAATCCTCTGTAGAAATTAGCACACAGAGCAGGGCTTGGTTTATGGCTGTAACTCTTTGTTCTGGACTGAATGTTTATGGCCCTCTTCAAAAGTCATGGTGAAGTCCTAGACCCCAATGTGATTATATTTGGAAAAAAGGGCTTTTAGGGAGATAATTAAGATGAAATGAGATCACAAGGGCAGGGCCCTGATGAGATAGGACTGGTGCCTTTCTAAAAAAAAAAAAAAAGGAAGAGAAACCAGAGATGTGTGAGCACAGGGAAGACCACAGGAGGACACAGCAAGCGGGAGGCTGAGTGCAGGCCGGGAAGAGAGGCCTCCCAGGAGCCAGCCCTGCCGGACCAGGGCTTCTGTACCCCACAGCTGTCATGTCAGACAATACATTTCTGTTGTTGAAGCCCCCAGTTTGTGTTTTGTCATGGCAGCAAAGTCACCAGCAGCCTTATGGTAGCAATGAACATTACCAACCCCATGAGAATCTGAGCCACCATCATCCCCTCCCTCTCCAGGGACCCCAACCCATGGTAATAGAAGACAGCCACAGAAGGTGACCTTCTGGATGGAGCTGCAGACACCACCTCCTATGGCGTAAGAGGGGCTATGAGGATAAAAAGACACGGTTGGTCCCCAGCATCACCAGGTTGCCATGGTAACCGAGAGCAGGCCACCATCTCCGCTAAGAGGGAAGGTAAGGTCTGGGTCCCATAGCAAAGCCAAAGCTTGAATCCTCTCCACAGAGCCTGGAACCCCAGGCAGACCCGGCAGAAGTCTATTTCCAGGGTGAGCCCAGGCATGCAAACTGGTATTTAAAATACACAGAGCAGCTGCTGAGAAGCTATGGCGCACCCCCACCCCCCACCCCCGGCTGTGCAGCTCAGGGCGTGTTTTAATAAAATGGCGTAGAAGAACCTGCGGGGGAGGGGAAGGCTGCACCCGCCTCGGTTGTTTAACAGAAACATAATCGTCAGCAGACGGGACAATGAGTCCTCATATTTATTTTATGTTCCATGAGGGAACAGCTAGTAACTCCTTTGGAAGCCGGTTTTTGTTGCCTATTAATATTTTAGATTACAATTGTGCTAATAGAGTCATTTGCCTGTATTTTTAAACGCTCTAAAGATAACAGAAACATTCTATTTTGGAGGAACCAACCCCGGTTACATTGATATTTGCAGAGGATTTATACACGCTGTGACGAGCGGAACTTCTGTTTAATAGCAGGACTCTGCCACCTCCCCCACCATGGCCCGACCAGAGCGGCCCAGAAAGGTGGGTGACAGCTCCCACCCTCGGTCTCTTTGGGGCCCTGGCCCTACCACCTGGGAAAACAGGTCAGGCCACGTTCTTCTCTTGTCTCCAAAGAGCCAGATGCTTGGCCTCCCCGTGAAAGGCACCTAGCAGCTGTGGCAGTGCAGAGGCTCTGCGGGTCATGGCACCCTGATGCCCTTGGCATACCATCCTCCCCATACTGCTGACACAGGCCCAGCCAGACACACTTCCTAAGTGTCAGAGTGACAGGTACCAGGATGGACACCTCGTGATTCATGTCAATCCAATCAAGGTGAGTCTCAGCACTTCTGCTAAGCGGCTGGCAATGAGCGACTTTCTTTCAGGTGGACTTGGACCTACGAGGTCATAAGGCCTGGGTTGGCAGGGTCATCCTGAGAGGTGAGGCTGCCCACAGAGAAACCGGGGCCTAGCGATGGAAAGGGAGCTTCCTGGTGACAGTTGAGCACCTGAGTCCAGCTCTGCCTGAAGCTCAGGACACTGGGCTTTTCAATTTATATGCTAATAAATTCCTTTTATGGAGACAAGCATTGGAGGGAGCTCTGGGGTTGTGTCTCTTCCAATTAAAAGAGTGATAATGCCCAGAGCAGTCTCTGAGCTGGGATAGGGCACAGACAGCCTCTGGGCCAGGAGTTTAAGGTCAAGTCTCCATAGCAGCTCTGCCTCTGGCCAAGTGTTTAATCCTGAGCAGACCTTCTCCTCTGAAAAAACAGACCTGAGCCCTAAATCAGGGTTTCCTCAAACTGGGGTCTAGAAAAGTCAACTCAGGGGCATTTCAAGTCTTGCAGATGTTTGGTGTTTCCACACAGGTGATAATCTACATAAATGGCCTCACACTCATTTTTAAAGGCAGCATTCTTTAGCGCTGGTAATCTACATTTGCATAGACAGAACTTCAGTTTTATAAAGGGTTTTTCCTTCCCCAACGTGGGATATTTCCCTCTTAAAAGTGACGGATGCATGGCTGAAGTAGGGGACATTCTGAACTAAGCAATAACCACCCCGTTTACAGGCTCAAGGAACGAGGAGATCCTTTGGTCAGGAGACCCAGGCTCAAGTCCCGAGGCAGCAACTCACAGGCTGCAAGATCCCGGATGAGAGTTTAGTGTCTCTCGGCCTCTGTCTCCTTATTGGCAAAATATGAACAATAATACTCAGCTTGTAGGATTGGCCGGGAGATTAGAAGAAAAGCCACAAGAGGTGCCTGGTTTGGGGCCTGCCACTCAGCAGGCACCAGCTGGAATATCTGGGTCAGGATCATTGTCACAGCATTTCAGGACAGGCCTCCAGCACAGACAGAGCCTGCACAGCCCCCGATGCCCACCCCCCAGCACACACATCTGAGGACTCCCCCCACCTCACCCAAGTATTCCTTGTCTGGAAAAGGGGTCACTGCCTGGCCACCCCCAAAGCTGCAGGGCAGAGTTTTCCAATAGATTTATTTCTAAAAGAAGCTCTTCAAATGACCATTTTGAATGGGAAGCCAGAGCACCCTGGTAGAGACAGGAGGGAGGCTCCACATGAAATAAAGCAGGAAGCATGCAATGGGATTACGGGCGACCTGGCACCGCTGTCTGCAGGAGGCGCCAGGCCCAGGCGTTCTTTGTCCAAATTATGAAGAGGATTAGTGGCCACCAGAGCTACTTGCATGGGTCCCCAGCCACACCCCACCCCAACCCCAATACCGGAAAGGCTCAGCCATGTCTGGGAACAGATGTTTGCACGTGGGCATTGCTGACAAAGGCCTTGCTTCTGGGGCGTGTGGAGTCGACACAAATTGACATAAATCAGACAGGACACCTTAACAAAAGACAGGGGAAAGCCGTGGATGGCACTTGTCAAAAGGTGACATGCAAATAAACGGCCAGTGAACAAGCAAAAAGGTGCTCGGCCTCGGGAGGAGTAAGGGGAGTGGAAACTGCAATCACGTCATGGCGCACACCGCACCCGCCATGGGAAGGGTCTGTCACAGTGGGCGCTGGCATAATGTGAGCACCCCCAAAATTCACGGAATCCCCAGTGTTATTGTATCAGGAGGTAGGGCCTTTGGGAGGTGATCAGGGTTAGATGAGGTCATGAGGGTGGGGCCCCCTTGCTGATGTTAGTGTCCTTATAGGAGGAGACACAAGAGTGGGGTCCCTCCATGTCTCTCTACCATGTGAGGACAGTGGGACAGTGGCCATCTACACGCCAGAAAGAGAGGCCTTACCAGAACCCGACTGTGCTGGCACCTTGATATTGGCCTTTCTGGCCTTCAGAACTGTTGTTCAAGCCTTATCTTTAGTATTCTGTCAGAGCAGCCAGCCTGGCTGACAAGGACACTACTTAGGACAAGGTTGAAGGATTCAGGAAAACAGAGGTCGTGCCCACCCTGCTGGCAATCACGCTTGGTATGTGAACAATGAGAGGGCACGCGTGTTCACACCAGGGCAGGAGGGCAGGGGCATCCACGCCCAGCCGCCCGTGACAGCCCCAGCCTGGAGACAGCTCAGGCAAGCACCCACAGCAGGACAGATGAACGAAACCCAAATACGCGACCTACCAGCGAAAATGGGTGACCTAGAAAGAGCACAGCCTACAAAGAAAGGAGGCAGAGCGCAGACGCCAGCCCCATTTGCATGAGGAGTCCCAGCGCACTGTGCAGGGAGACGTAGTAAGAGAGAGAACTCGTGAGAAAACCGGGAGGTGGATGCTGACAAGCCTGGAGATTGTTTCACAACCCTCGGCTGAGCTCTCATGTGTCCTGAGCTTCTCTGTGTGTCTGTTATATTCCACACAACAAAAAAAATCATATAAGCACCAAATGGAAGCCTCTGGTCTATTCAGAAGGCCTAGGAAAAGAGTGAAAGGGAACCACTGGATTCTGAGTCTGACCCATCAGGTCATCTCCTGGGCCCAGGAGACCCACTACTTGAGTTTTAGAAATTAGCTGCCATGCTACTCAGCAGGGCACAGAGCTGGAAGGGCATGGGCTGGGGGAGGGGTGAGGTCAGCCGGGCACAGAGCTGGAAGGGCATGGGCTGGGGGAGGGGTGGGGTCAGCTGGGCACAGAGCTGGAAGGGCATGGGCTGGGGGAGGGGTGGGGTCAGCCGGGCACAGAGCTGGAAGGGCATGGGCTGGGAGAGGGGTGGTCAGCGTGGCACAGAGCTGGAAGGGCATGGGCTGGGGGAGAGGTGGGGTCAGCCGGACACAGAGCTGGAAGGGCATGGGCTGGGGGAGGGGTGGTCAGTGGGGCACAGAGCTGGAAGGGCATGGGCCCCAGGGGCAGTGAGGCTGAGAGTGGGCTAGGGGGAGGGGTCAGTGGGGCACAAAGCTGGAAGGGCACGGGCCTGGGGCAGGGGGTGAGAGTGGGAACAGGTGGCTGCCTGCAGACCCCTGGGGGCAGCTCAGGGACAGAGCTGAGATAATTCACAGGTTGCAAGAGGGTGATGGGCACCTGTTTACCCGGCCAGGGTTTCACTTGGCACAAGGAGAGGGGCCTTGGAAGAATACCCAGACACTCTGGATTCTGTTCTGCATTTGCCACTGACCAGCTATTTGATGTCCTCAGGCAACCTGGCCTCTGTGAAATTCCCTGGAGAGTGCTGTCCACTCCCTTGGGAGGTGTGGCCAAGGTCCAGGAGGATGCTGGAGAGTCAGGGCTCCCTTGGCGCCCCTATCAGTGGAGGTCAGCGCTTCTGTCCAGAGTCCTTCAGTTCCGGGATGGGGCACACAGGCCTTCCTGAATCAGGAGCGCCTCGGCCCTCTTGGCAGTGGCTGTCCTGCCTCCCCTCCTTCTGTAGGCTGACCTGTCAGAGCCAGTGACACAGGAGCCACGTCACACGGCTCTTTGGATCCGGGACCTGAGCACAAATTGCGGCTCCCCTGGGGGGCTGCGCTGAGATGGTCCATGGGTTTTCATGGGTATCTTGAGGCCGGTTGGCCTGGGTGGCCCTGTGCTCACAGCTGCCAAGCCTGTAGGACACTTTTGCCCAGTCCAGACATCTCTGTACAGCCCTTGAACCTCTGGGAGAACACAGGCCATTAGCTTGACAGATGTGGCAGGGAGAAGGACAGGGGACATGAACTCTGCACCACAACAGACCCCTGGGTGTCTGGGCCTCCTTCTGCCCCGTGTCCAGCATCTCATTCCTGAACTTGAGAAGGCCTGAGGCTTGCTACTGAAGCGTTGGGGTAGTGGACAAGGGGGAGGAACCTCACTCATCAGAGCACACACTGGCTTTAAACTCTAAACATCTCCCAAAGTTCTCCTTCCCTCCTCTTTCCTGCCAGATGGCTCTAGAACCCCACCAACCTCCTCCACCGTTTGCTCGGCAGAGCAAAGGCGGCCTGCTGGCTCGAGGCAAGAGTTCTGTCCTCCGATAAGATGCCCCCTCCTTGGTCTCTGCAATGGTCCTGGGGCTGGGCCCAGGGACTGTTGGTGGGTGGAGGGTGTTCCAGGGCCCAGCGGGCAAACCTTCAGAGACCACACTGGGGTCCGGAGGTGGCCCAGAGCAGCCCCAGAGGCTCAGGACTCCATGTCCCACTTACGGGGGTGGGCTCATGTGGACACGCAGGGGACAGGCATGGTGTGACAAACCACAGATGCAACAGCAGCCTCAGACACTGTCCCACCTGGGTGCCCAGCGACTGAAATCAAACCGAGCTCCATTTCACTCATGAAAGAGAAGGAAGGAGCACATGAACTCCCCCCCCCCACTGGCTTCAGGGACCACCTGGTTTCTGAGCAGGGGCTCAAAGAGGGGGGCCTCGCTGGCAGCTAAGGCGTGGTACCCCAATGGGCTGGCGTCCCCTCCAGTCACGTGAAGAAAAGGCTGGGACCAGACCTCTAGCAGTACAGAGGCCCCAGTCACAGCCCAAACCTCCTCTCAGGGTAAGTGGGCTGTGCCGGTGTGTGCAGCTGCGCAGAGGGGCGGTGGGAGGATAGCAAATGCCCAGAGAAACGTCTGAGTGCTGGGGACATAACCGGTGTGAAGATGCAGGGCTCCCCCAGGCCAGGGCAGTACAGTGCAACTGCCCGCTCTATACCTGCCTTTCACTCCTCCTTGGGCTGTCTCTGGCTTGGCCTCCTTTGGACTGGAGGTGGGGCTGAGGGAGCCTGCTAGATCAAGACCCCCACTGCAGGCAGCAGACAGGCATGGGCTGGGTGGGGGCACAGCCACCACGGGACCCTCTGATGCCAAAGAGTTCACTAGTGCTGCTACAGCCAGAGCTGCCATCAGGACACCTGCTCCCCCAGCATGTCCGTAACAAGCTCCGGCACCTGTATGAGGTTTACATTCTTACATCCTCCCCAGTCAGCTCTCAGGACATCCCCCTGGGGCAGATTAATCTGGAATTGTTGTAAGCCTAACTTACAGATGGGAAAATCGAGACGATCAAAGGCAAATGAATTGTTCTCCAGGGCCCCCAGTGTTGATCCCTCCACACCAAGAGGAGCCTTGAGGAAGGAAGAGCAATTTCAGGACCTAAGGTTCCTGGAAAGGAAGGAATGGTTACCTGGGGTCGGGTAAGAACATTCAACCTGTGGCCAGAGTGGCAGGGCTTACCAAGCTGCAATGACAGACTTGGCCAGCATCATTCTCTGATCATCTCCTGAAAACCTCTGTCACCATCACCACCAGCACTGTCACCACTGCCACCAGCTTCAACACCACCACCACCACTACCCCTAACAACAGCATCATTGTCACCATCACCACCCCCAGCGTCACCAACCACTACTACCATCATACAACTGTCACCAGCATTGTCATCACTGCCACCAGCTTTGCTACCACCATCCCCAATATCACTGACAGCAGCAGCACTGTCATCACCATTACTGCCACGAACAGTGTGACACAGTTACCACCATCAACAGGACCTCTTCTATCACCACCACCCCTGTCCCCCAACTCCAAGACCATCAAATCTCACTATTCCCAGGGATGGCTGATGCCTGGACACACTCCAGCCCAGTGGATAAGAGGTTGTCAGCTCAGACACATTTATGTTGGGGTCCTGGCTCGGCCACTTGTGAAATGTGCTTCTCTGAGCAAGTCACTCACCATCTCTGACTCTCATCTCTGAAAGGGGGGAACATCACCCATCCCCACTTCCCAAGTTCGTGAGTTATCTAAAAACTAAAGCTAGCGGTTAGGGGATTCTGCTACACGGACAAGGTTTACCGTGAAAAGGATAGAACAATAACGTCATGGCCCTGTAGCCTGGGGCACGTGGCTGGGCCAGCAGATACTCCATGTGGCTCTCCAGGGAGGGTGGACGATCTTAGAGCTGTACCTAGTGTTGAAGAGCAAGTAGTGGTCACCCAGGGGACAGGTGCCTAGTCCAGGACAAGGCTGGTGCTCCCTCCTCCCTATCCGCTTCTTATCAGATGTCACAGACAAGAAGTCTCTGTAAATGAGCAGTGTCCTCTGATCTGTGGTTTTACTTTCCATGGTTTCAGTTTCCTGTGGTCAACTGCAGTCTGAAAATACTAAATGAACTATTCCACAATGAACAATTCCTAAGCGTTCAACTATGTGCTGTTCTGAGCGGTGTGCTATCTTGTGCCCTCTTGCCCCGCTCCCTCCCTCGAGGAACATGCTTCCTGCCTCTGTCCAGTGACACCCTGCTGTCTGTACCGCCTGCCTGTAGTGGGTGAGTCGGTTATCACATTGAAAAAAACACAGTACATGCTGTGGAAGGTTCAATACAACCTGCTGTTTCAGGCATCTGGTGGTGGGGGGGTCTTAGAGTATATTCCCTGAGGATAGCAGGGGACTAAGGAAGTCACAAAGCATTCAGCAAAACCAGGAGATCATGGTCACTGTCCTGCTCAGCCTTGACTATAGGGCTGCACTTGGAGACAGGAGTTTTTCAACTCCAGGTGACTGCTGAAGCCCCCAAAGGCCACACGGGGGCGTCCTACAGGAGACAGGAGGGGGTGGCTTCAGCAGGGGGCAATGTGTGGCACTCACAGCCAACTCTTGGGAGGCAGGAGCAGGCACCTCCGCCTGATCTGAAGGAGAGCTCCAAGCCTGTAACACCCGCTAGCCCTTGGGCAGGGTGCCCAGGGCAGGCAGGAGACATTTTCTCACAGTAAATGGGGATGCCAGGCTATGCGACATTCCTGGCGGGCAGCCACCACTCTGGTAAATTAGAAAGTGCCTGGAAAGGGGAGTCTCCTGCAGGGATTCTGGATAGGAAGAGGGAACTCAGGAACCCAGGCAGCGTGGCTCACGCCCTACCCTGGACATGCACAAAACACACGCTTCCTCTCTGACAGATGGGATCAGGGTGGCACGTCTCTTAAAGGACACCGGGAGGCTTAGGTGAGGCGATCTCTCTGCACTCTCCTTTGAGCTATAAGGAAAAGCAGACCACGTGTTTCTTCATTATTCCTCTTCCTGACCTAGATCTGTTCTGATGGATAGCTTCTAGAAACTTGTAGAGACACAGGGAGGAATTCATATAGACAGACTTATCTCATCCTCCTGGGTGAGCAATCAAGGATGGACAGCTAATCCTGCCCTACAATCACACCCTTCATCCAGTCACTCACTGCGCCCAGGAGATCTAGCCAAAAGTTCTGGAAGCCCACTGCACAGGGAACCCGATGCCCCCCAGCCCCAGTCACTGCCTTGGTGGTTGCTGCTATTGCCTGAGGTTCCTGACTCCCGGCAGGCACATCCCGGCAGGCTCATCCCGGCAGGCTCATCCCGGCAGGCTCATCCCGGCAGGGCGTCATGAACACACTCAGGTCTGAGCTGCCTGGCCCCGAGGCCATCACTGCTCCCTCAGCAGCTGCCCAGGGGCCACATCTACTGTCTCTGGGATATATTATCTTTGTTTCTTAGTCAAGATGCATTATTAGGGCATCCCTGATTTCAGTTCAGTTCATGGAATTCTAAGGAGAGAAGATCAATGCATCATCCTGAATTTTTTCTGACGAGGAGATCAGTGTCTCGGGAGACGGAGGAAGGTACCCGAAGTGGCCGGCAGGGCAGAGAGGGCCTGGCCCCTCCAACACTGTAGGAGTGTCCTGGCCCTGTCGGGATTGCTCTTCTGGACTGGCCCACTGGTCTGGGTTTGTCTGGAAGGGATCCTGCAGATGTGGTTGACACTGGCAATCCGCTGACTTTAAGTAAAAATTTTCCCCAGTACTGGATGTGGGCCCCCTTCAGTGAGCTAAAAGGCCTCAAGAACAAAATGGATGTTTCTCTGAGGAAAAGGAATTCTGCCCTAAGACCGGCTCAGAAACACCTGCCCAAGAATTCCAGCCTGCGGTCCTGGCCTGCAGAATCACACATAACCTCACAATTGAGAGAGCCAGGTCCTTGAAAAGAATGTCTTATATATTGTATCCATATCCTACTGGCTCTGCTCCTACTGACTCTCTGGAGAAGCCTGGCTGATGCAGTCACAGGCATGGTTCCTGGCCTGGGACCACACAGCCTGGTATCTGCAGCACCCAGGCTGCCCACAAGAGGGCAGGACTTCTCCAGACTTTCCCCCAGTTTCTGCTAGCAAGACGCAGGGGGTCCAAAGACCCTTGGGATAATGCCACTCAATGGAAGGGTCTGGACCTCTCAGTCACATCATGGACAAAAGAAGCCTGCCTTCTGACCAGGAGAAAGCATACCAGGTGGTCACTCGGCAAGAAAAACATATACTACATCAAGCTACCAAAGTTGTGGGCTTATTTGTTATAGCAGCTGCCATGGTGCTACCTGATGCTTGGGGATGGGAAGTTTTAGAGTCTAGACAAAAACTGCCCCATCTGACCTCCTGATCAAGGGCACCATGACCTGTTCTCCTTTCCACAAATACAATGAACAATCCGACAGGCACCCAGTCCTGGAGAGGCACCAGGCAGGAGACAGAATGACAAGGTGCTGTCCCTGCCCTCGAGGGGCCTGCACTCTGACAGAATGCAGAGTGGGGCTAAGGGGCTGTGCACATAATTCCCCAGCACTTCCCCAGAGTGCCACCCTCCCAGGTGACACTCCTGCTGTGCACAACAGCCCAGCCAATACAGCACTTTGCTGCCAAGACCCTGGACTGACGTACTCAGAGAGGCAAGATGGTGTGAATCAGGGCACACTCCTATCTCTCGCTCACAGAAAAAATAAGACCCACATCACAACCTCCCTGCCCCCAACACTCTCCATGAGTCCTGTAGAGCCTGCTCATTCCAGATGAAGACCCCTGCCCAGAGCTGTCTGCGGCAGGGGGGAAGTCAGCCGGGGTCAGCTGGACTAAGATGCTGTCATTGGCTTCTGCGTCCCTGCAGCTGCTGGAGGACCCGTGTGAGGACTGATTTGTGATGCTCAGACTCCAACCTCACCGTGCTGGTCTCTCCAGCAGGAGGCTGCCCAGATGCAGGTGTCAGTCAAAGCATGGGGTGTCAGGAGTCACAAAGAAAGGGTGGCAGTCTCAGCCCAGTAACTCCCTACCTGTGTGCTCTTGGCGGCTGAGGGGGGATGTCTTTAGGTCAAACGGGGCTGATGATTCCTGCTCTGTCCTGTACGTAGGAATGGCCACTGGAAACCGTGAAGCCCCATCCATGCACACAGTTTGACGAAATTAAAACTAAAGTTCAGGTCAGTAACACTATTTGTTAAAGGCGAAACTACCGAACTATTCGTGGAACTGAGCCAAACTTGTATCATTTTCTTTTTAAGCCGAATGCCCAGGCTGGAGTGGTTGCATCAGCATAGCTCACTGCAGCCTTGAACATCTGGGCTCAAGTGATCCTCCTGCCTTAGCCTCCTGAGCAGCTGGGACTACAGGAACATCACAATAACCAGCCATTTAAAAAAAATTTTTTTTTTTAGAGACCAGGTTTTGCTAAGCTCCCCAGGTTGGTCTTTAAGTTCTGGCCTCAAGCACTCCTATAGCTCTGGCCTCCCAAAGTGCTACGATTATAGATGTGACTGTGTCAAGCCTGAGCTTATACCATTGAGCCAACTAATCAACCTGGATCACCTATAATTTTGCTGCTAGTTATCCCCAGCCTCTGACAAGTGTCACTAAGTGATAAGGACTTGGTAAGTCCTGTTCATGAGCATAAGCTGCCCTGAGCAGCTACCACTTCTTCACTGGGTTGTTCATTCCTGGAATCACTGATCTGTTTTGCTTAATGATCGTGAATGAGATTTTCAAACTAAATACTCATGTTACAATAAAAGCAGTGGTGCTACTGTAATAACCGAGCCCCCAGCCCCTAACTCCTAAGACTAGTAAGAAATGCAACAAACCCCATATACTTGTAAAAAGAACTTCTCCTAAGCCCTTGTAGCCTCAGCTGCCGCCCCCCTCCCCGGGAGGAGAAGTTAAAATCTAGGAAGAAGCTCAAGAAGATAAGGGAAAGAGGCTCGGCGCCTGTGGCTCAAGCGGCTAAGGCGCCAGCCACCTACACCTAAGGTGGTGAGTTTGAATCCCCAGCCCGGACCTGCCAAACAACAATGATGGCTGCAACCAAAAAATAGCCAGGCGTTGTGGCGGGCGCCTGTGGTCCCAGCTACTTGGGAGGCTGAGGCAGGAGACTCGCTTGAGCCCAGGAGTTGGAGGTTGCTGTGAGCTGTGATGCCACAGCACTCTACCCAGAGGGACAGCTTGAGGCTCTGTCTCAAAAAATAAATAAATAAATAAATAAGGGAAAGAAGGGAGGCAGGGGTGAGCCCTGGGTGAAAAGGGCTGGAGTTGGTTTAAGGCCCAAGCTGTTCTCGGAAATTTACTGTATCTTAAGTTAGTATGTACCCCCACCCTGAATTGTGTAACCCTTTATAATGCACCCCATCTTATGATGATGAAGTAATGTGTATCTTGTGATGTATGAATCAATATGTACCCTCACCTTGTGACCCTGCTCTAACTGCTATGATTGGCTTCTGTATTGTGCTAGCTTGCTGACCCTACAAAATAATGATATAAGAAGGCACTTCACCTGCCAGTCGGGGCGGAATGCCTTTGTGGTGATCCAGCCCGCCTGCAGGCGTTAATAAATTTTATCAATTATTGCATCAAATAATTGCAATAATTAATAATAATCAAATTGCCTTTTTATCGCCATGGCTCTGTCCCACTTTACTACACAAAACAGAAACGACTTCTGCAGGCTCAGACAAGGCTGAAGGTGTAGAAAGAGCTCGTTAGATAAAAACATTTTTAAAATATTGTGTACCATCTTCCAGATTCTGTGTGTATCCGAGGTCTGCTAATTTTCAATATCAAAAAAAAGCACTAATGGGGAAGGAAAAATGAATGAAGTAGATTTCATTTAAGATCTAAAAACCATTAAAGACATATAGTGGACTACATTATATAGTGTAATGTTACTACACTTACTAGTGGATCTGTCTATACAGGTCAAACCCAGGTGTAGATCTATCTATACAGATCAAATCCATATAGATTCACTTATATGTGGATGTTTTCCAACTAAAAGCAGATCAAAAAGACAGTAACTGCAGGCTATGAAACCTGCATGCACAGAGGGCAATTTTCTGTCTGCACGAGTTCCACAGGGCTGTCTCTGGGACTTGAGTATGTTTGGATTTGGGTATGGCAAGGCAGGGAAAGGGGCAGTCCCAGAACCAATCCCGTGTGTACTGAAGGCAACTGTAGTCCAAGTGAAAAGGCAATGTGTAGATGGGGAAAAGATTCGCAACGTAATTCTGACAAGGTACTGATAGACAAAGTATATAAAAAACTTCTATTAAGCAATAAGGAAAAGATAAACATCCCGGTTAAAAATGAGTAAGACTGAGCAGGCCATGGTGGCTCATGCCTACAATCCTAGGAGGCTAAGGCAGGTAGACTGCTAGAGCTCAGGAGTTCGAGACCAGCCTGAGCAAGAACCTTGTCTCTAAACAAACAAACAAAAAAATAGCTGGGTGTTGTGGCGGGGGCCTGTAGTCCCAGCTACCCGGGCAGCTGAGGCAGGAGAATCACTTGATCCCAAGAGTTTGAGGTTGCTGTGAGCTGTGACATCACGACACTCTACCCAGGCTGACAGAGTGAGATTCTATCTCAAAAAAATAAATTAAATGAAAAATTTTTGAAAAGTAATAAAATGTAAAAAATAAAAATGGACAAGGCTGAAAGAAACTATACATGTAACAAATAAGCATAAAAAGTGTCAAGAACAATAATCATCAGGACAATACAAGTTACGCCCACAACAAGATGCCACTTCAAACACATGAGGATGGTTGAAATTAAAGAGACCGATATCACCAAAGGTTGACGAGAAAATGGAGCAACTGGAATTCTCATATGCTGCTGTAGGAGTACGAAATGGGACAGCACCCTGGAGACCAACACACTCTCATCATATGACCCGGTAGCTTTCCACATAGAGGAAAGACGATGTGTGTCCACAGAAAGACGGGCTCACGTCAGCCAGAGCTGAGAAGCAATCCACGCGTCCATCACCAGGAGAATGAGCGAACGGGGGCATAAATGTATAATACCATAGAAAGTATTCTCAGCAATAAAAATGCACAAGCCACTGATACCCACAATACTGTGGCTGACAGGACAGGTGTTAGGTTGGGTATAAGAAGTCAAGCTCAGGAGAACAAGCCGTAGGGTCCTATCTACACGAATTCCAACAAGAAGCAAAAACTAATCTCTGGTGACAGAAATCAGAACCGTGCTTGCCTCTGGTGGGGGCTGGAGGGATGGCTGGAATGCAGCCTGCAGGGAGAAAAATGTTTTCTATAACTTAATTGCAGTTGGAGACCCAGGTGTATACATTTTGTTGAAATGCATCATTCTTGTAATCCATGCATTTTACCACATATGAATCATACATTTATAAAAGAGATGATGTTAAGTCAGTATCTTAGAAAGCCCAAGGGCCAACAGAACCACTCTGGCACCCTCCCCACCCTGCCCCATCTCCTCTGTACTATCTTCCGGATGCATCTGGCTCCACCCCCGGTCCCAGGGAAGCCTTCTTCCTCTGGCTCACAGCCTCTGTATTACAGAAGAGTTATTATATTCACTTTTTACCATCTGTGTTAGAGAGAAGGATGGGTTTCCCCCCAAACATGCCCACATCCTAATCCCCTGAACCTGTGAATATGTCACCTTGGCAGCAAAAGGAAACTAAGGTTGCAGATGGAATCAGGCTGCTCATCAGCTGACTTGTTCCACATTAGTGAGGTGGGCCCGTGTGATGCACAAGTCCTTAACAGCAGAAGAAGGAGTCGTCAGTTGGAGAGACACACAGAAGAAAGACCCCACTCACAATGCAAACGGAAGACGGGCCACAAGCCAAGGACTGGAACAGCCCACAGAAGGTGGGAAACCCAGAGAAATGGTTCACCCGATATTACAGAAAGGAACACAGCCTTAGCACCATCTGACATCGGCCACAGTGACAGCCATGGCCATGCCTGCATCTACCCAGATAGAGAAGGCTGCTGTATCAAGGGGACCATCCTACAGAGTAGGGTGTGGGTGGCAGCAAGGGCAGCCTTCTAAGAATCTCTGCCTCCCACAGCAAACACAAGCCATTACCCTCTGGAAGCTCTTTCCGTGGTATGTGTATCAGCTCAGCAGGCACCACCTCGTCCACCTGCCCCGGATGGAGACACAGCCAAGGGGGTCAGGGAGAGCCACCCACTCTTATCTGGTGGCCTTGGCGCAATGCTGGCAGGAGGAACCCATGGCAGGGAGGAGGCAGCTCCAAGCGGCCCTGCCTCTTCCTGCCCGCTCTCTGGGGGATGGAGAAACGCAGGAAGGCTCAAAGGCCCCTGGACCCAGGTGTGGCGTGGCCAGCAGCGCCCGGCACTGGCATACCTGAAAGGCTAGAGGGGGCGGTGATTCAGCAGCTCTGAAAACAGTGCTGGTAGGGAAGGTGCAGGCCCAGCTCAGGAAGAGGGGGGCTGGTTCTTCCTCTAGACAAAAGGGCCACAGGACAGGGACAGTGAAAGTATCCAGGGAGGGTGAGCTGAGCCCCCGGGCTGTGGCCTTCACAGGCCAGCGAGGTGGGGCAGGCTGCCAGCAGGACAGAATGGGTGGGTGCTGGCAGGGCCAGGAGGTCCTGCCTGTACTGGGGGCTCAGTATCCTCATCCCACATCCAGAGAAACATGCTCCCACTCCCTCCTGACCACCGACCCACCCTGCCGCCTTCCGGCAGAGGACAGTCCCAGCTTCCTGTGTATGTTAAGTGTGGGGTACGCTCTACCACCACACCCTACAGTACCATCTGAAGCCTGAGCCTGACTGGTATTCAACAACTGCATGAACTGACACTCCTCAAAGTCAAGAACCCAGATAGAAAACCTGTCATGGCCTCTGGATAAAGACCTCGAGGTCTCTCCAGCAAGGCTCAGGGAGACGTGGCAGGTGGGGGGACGCGGCGGGCAGAAAGACATGCCTAGCTATGCAGAGCACATGTAGTTCCAATCGGGGCTGGGGGCAGGGGGGCTCCCTGATGAGCCCCTAGACTGAGAACCTCAAAAATAGGCCAAAAGACACTTCGGAGCTTAGCTCAGAGGCCACAGGGGGCCACACGAGGACACACGGCAAGGTCAGCGACTGCAGAGTGTGCACAGCTGCTCCTGACACGTGTCTGCAAGCCTGGGAGCCTACAAAAAGCCCGACACTGTTCACACGTGGACGGATTTCTGCTCATAAGACACAGTTTCAATTTTCCCCGACTTTCACATATATATATTTTTCTCAGTACCGTTTTATATAAGTGGTCTCCTCGTAACATTTTAATCAATGCAATCTTCTGGCAATCAATTCAAAAGTGATTTTCAGCAAGCGCTATATCTGGAAGTTCTCAGAGAGAAGCTGAGATGACTTCCCACCGCAAACGCAGAGCTCTTTGGAGCAGTTTTTACGGAGGCGTTCATGGGTGGCTTTAGGGGAGGCATGGGAGATTCTTGCCTGAAAATGAGAAGCTGCCTGTTTCATGACACAGGTACAAGAGATCGAAAAAGAAATTAACCCAACCCCCCAAGCCTTTCCCTGACAGCTGAAGCACATGGTCCAAGTTTTCTGGGACGTGCGCTAAGCAGCCTCGTCACTAAAAGCTTCCACACCATCTTGTGATGCATTTCTGGCTTGGACGGCGCCCAGAGGAACGGAATCAACCAACCTGTTTCCAAAGGCCTAGAGCCGCTCTGGATTGTGGAGCAGCCTTCCTCCGTGACACGGAGGCTGCGTCCTGCCACACACTAGTGTAACGGACCGCGCCAGCCACAGGCCTGGGAGGGGCTGGAGAACCCAGGGTGGGCTGGCAGTGCGGCGCCCGCCTTACCTGCCTGGCTGTCCTTTGGCTTGCACTGGACTTCCTCCACGCACTCGGCCGGGAACCATCCGATGTGGCCGCGGGCGCTGCCCTCCCAGAAGCCCCCTTCACCGATGCTCAGAACTAGAGGCAACAGAAGGGGAGAGGAATTAGTGGAGGCCTCGGAGGGTGAACAGGAGGGAGCGTGGGGCAGAGGCAGGAGGAGAGCCAGTGCCCCCTCAGCCAAGCCTGCACAGGGGTGGCTCTGGTCCATCTGCCCACTGACCGTGCTTCCTTCACTGCAGATAAGGGTCCCTGGTAAAGTGTCCCTCGCAGAGCCAAGAGGCATAGCCTCTCCAGCTCCCGGGCGTCCGTCATCTTTACGCATCTCACACCACAAGCCACAAGATTCCACACACAGAGCTAGCTACCTTGTGGCATCTCTCGGTGTCCTACATGAGACAGGACTGTGGTCACTGGATGTTCTCACCACCAGTGATCTCAGATAGAAAGACAGGGGCCACCTCTAAGGGGACAGGAGACAACAAGGACATGCCTGTCCCATAGCCTGGGCAGGGGCCGAAGGGCTGAAGAGAAAATCTAACTGTCAAGCTCTGTCTAGACCTTTTAACCAGCCTGAAGCAAGAGATCAAGGCAGAAAAGCAGCCCAAGAACCATCCGATGATCTCAGGAAGGGCTGAACGGAAAGATTTGTTGGGAGTCATGCCCACCTCGCCCACTGGCATGCTGACTTAATAATTACATGCCTTCCAGCAAGGACTGGGGATTTCTTCCTGAATTATGGCTGAAAAAACCCAATCCGCTTAGAGGCCAGGCATGGTGGTCTCACAGTGACCTTGTCCTGGGGACTGCTGTGTACAGCAAGGCTGCCCTAGCCTGCTGGGGGTGGGGGGTGGATGGTGGTGGGCAGTGCTGGGTCCAGGCTGAACCATTCCCTCCCGGGCTCAGTGCCAGGTGCACAAGAGGTCCTGAGCATGGCTGGAAGAACAAAGCATGTCCATTCTTACACTGGAAACACAAAACCAAAGATACCAGTGGTAGGGGGATGTCACAAGGACACCTAGTCCCCCTCATCCCCACTGTGATCAATACTATGGCTGTACGGGCAAAGCCTATGGTGGGGTGGGGCAGAGGGAATCTTTGTATCTTGAGACTATGGCACTAGGCTGGGTATGTCCCCCAAAGCCCTTGGCCCCCTCAAACATGGCTATGTGATGGACAAATCAATATAATCTCTCCACAGCTTCAAGTTCTACATCACTCGGCATCTGAAGGCACCAGGTCTGTTGAAAAAGACTTCACAGAACCAGAAGTGTTTTCCTCCAGCCTTCATTTTAACCTCAGAGGCCAGATAAAGAACCACTCAGCCCACAATTTTTAAAAGTTAATGGAACTGAAAATCCAGGCTTTATAAATTCTTGCCTAATAATCCAAAGAAATGACCTCAGTGAAATAGACAAGCAGCACCCCAGGTGAGCAGTACCATCATAACCACTGGAAGCAATTGCCTCCAAAAATCAAGGCTGTGCCCGAGACTCCACTCGGCCAGTTGGCCAGATGTCCACTGGGTCCCAGCAGAGTCCTGGGTCTGAACAGGTCATCTCTGAGCACTGCCCTGGGCCACAAAGGGAGGTGAGGGGCCTGCTCCAGGGCTGCATGAGCCGAGGCCCATGTAGAGACCTGTCCTCCTATCTTCATGGCTTCAGGCTGGTGATTCCTCTGTCTTACCAGGCCCAGGGCAGAAGGGACGGGCAGGGGAGAAGGACAAGGTAGAGACGGGCACCTCCTTCAGCGAAGGCACTGCTACACCTTATCTACGGGACACTTGAGATAACTTCTTAATCGCTCTGTGCCTCAGTTTCCTCATTAGCCAGAGCTGGAAAATACTGCTTAGCTCACAGCATTGCTCTGTGAAAAATGGGAGCAATGGCCAGCGTGGGATAGGGACTCAATCACTGCCTGCTCACTTCCTTCCAAAGCCCCTGCCTGGGAGGACGCCGCTGCCTAGTCACGTTTGATCACTATCAGGCGTACACGTCTGGGTGCGTTACTGTTATTATGAGACCGACACAGGGCAGGAGAGGCTGTTTACAGCCAGCGTGAGGCAGCAGAGAGGCTCAGGTGGCAAAGCAGAAGGGGACCGACAGAAAGGCATCACTGGTGTGGGAGCCCCCCACTCCCGGCTGGTCTAGGGACACAGGGGAGACAAGCAGGACCTGTATTGAGACTGGATGCAGGGCTGGAGGTGGGGGGAGGCCAGGGTCCGCTCCTGGGCTTCTGGGCCTGTAAATGGCAGCTGGCTGCCCTATTAAAGAGGGGCAAGGAGGACGTGGAGCAGGGCTCCGGGCCCCACCTGAGCACCCGGCACTTCCAGCGAGCAGTTTGCATTTCCCAGGCTCCTCTGCAGTCGCTTCTGGGTCCTGCACACTCATGTGCTGGGCACAGGGCATGGATCTGAGCTTGCACACTCGGGGTTTTGCCTACCGAGTTCTCAAGGGCAGGCTTCAAATGCTTCCCTGGCGGGAACACCTGTGTCCAGGAAGGGGCATTCCTTCCCTGCACTATGGAGAGAGCGTTACGTTTGACTCCCAGCCCTGTGCAAGGCCATGTGGGGACAAGAGGGTGTCCGTTCTGTGGAGCAGAACACGCAAGAGAGCCAGGCTGGGATGCTGAGGGAGCAGGGACGGGGGGAGGTCCCACTTTCGTGTGGCTTCACCTTCAACTTGGGGATCACAGGAGAGCCAGACCAGGTGGATTCCCCACCTTCCCTCACTGCTTCAGAGAGACCAGAGAGGGCCCCCACCCTGCAGCCTCAGACTTGAGGGGAGCCAGGATCACAGGAGGACTCACTGTACCAGAGGGGTAGGGAGAACTGTCCCCGCCACACCTGGGGCAGAAGGCAGGATGTGGAAACAAGGGGGCTATGGTGAAGTGGGTCTGGAGAGAGTCAGGGGAGCTCTGGAGGATGAGGCCACACAGTGAAGGGCTGGATGGAGAATGGGGGGACACACCACACCCAGAGAGTCACCACTGGGGGAGGGGCATTTATAGCACATCCGGGGCCCCTGGACACCCCTCAAGCAGTGTGGAACGTCCCTTATGTTGTGTCCATTCCAATATAAAGGATGTCACTCCCTGCCACAGACTAATGACCTCTCTTACAAACACAGTTAGTGGAAAACAACATTCACTCCCTGTACTGGATAAGCCGGAGCAGAGGCTACTGCCCGGCACCCTGCTATACCCTGCCTCCTCCCCTGACAGGAGGAGGTGGCCCACATGTGTCCACTCCATCCCACCCCACCCTGCCTGGGCACGGAAACCAGCCAGGCCACAGGAAGAGCTGGGAGAAGCCAAGACGTCCCCCCAACTTCCTCTGCTCTGCATCAAATGTCCTTATTTGAAACATACCCCCAGGCCATCTTCAACTTCCAGCCATGGAGGACTTTTCTCCAAATATGTGGTCTTCAGTTTAAATGTGCTCAGGACTTACTTGGGCCAGGGACCATGCTCAGTTCTGGGGTCACAAAGATGCTGCAGGGGTGGGGGTGGACACCCAGGAGAGCAGCCTGGGGAGGTCTCCTGGATGCCTGCTTCTCTTCTGCTTCCTCCTGGGCCCCCTTCTCTTCTTCCTCTGGGGCTAAGCCGAACATGTGCAGTTGGGGCCTGGCTCTCCTGGCCAAGAGCCACTCTGGGCATGCAGGTGTCCACTGAGCACCAACCGTGTGGAATCATGGCATAGTAAATGCCTCCCAGACTGAGCATGTCAATCAGCTTGGGACTGGAAGATGGACCATCAGCCACACGTGGCCCAGAGCCACCTTGCATGACTAGTTGACCTGCACATCCAGACAGCCCACCAGGGCATTCTCTAGATGTCGTCCTCGGCTTCTGTTGCCCTAGACGATGAGGCAGCCCTCCTGCCCTGCCCATTGACCTTCCTTTAAATCCCCCCCACCAACGCTCTCAACTGCAGAGGTGCCCAGCTGGGGAGCTTTCTGAGGTCTAGCCCCAGTGATGGCCGACCTTGAGTTATGCCTAGAAGAGGGTGTGAGAGGTATGGGCTAGAGGACGTGATCCCGTTTAGGGGACAGTGCAAGAAGGTCCTTGAGCCTGGGCTCCACTGGCCCCCACGCCCTGGTCTGGCCCTATGGGTAGAACTCACAGAAGCTGTGTGGCCAGCAGCACTACCACCACCTTGGCCCAACATGGTGGTCCCTAGTGCACCCCCAGGATGTCCTCCTGTAACCCCAAAACCCTCAGAAGCAAGAGGAAAATGCAGCACAGGCAATGGTCCAAATGCAGGCAGCAATTACCAGGGCAGGGGTTTCCACGCAGCCCACAGAGCTGATGAAACTATAAAAACAGGCTCGAGTCCAGGGAAGGCCAAGCACTCAGCAGCAGCGTTCTAAATGCCTTCTAGTGAATGAGGTGCCTCACTGGCCACCAGCCAACCACTTCTAAAACGCCAGTGACCTCGGCATCACCGGTGAGTCTGCTGCACTGTCAGTGCCACTGAACATGATTCAGTGTTCAGAGGAAAAGAGTCTACTCTGTGATTTTAATATTAAAACTCAAAAGAGCAGGTTGTGTGAATTTCTACATTTGTAATTTCAAAACTAACAAAAATACCATGTTAAACTATATTGGAGCAATCTGGGAATATCTGTTTGGATATGATGGACAAAGACCTTAACGGACAACACCACTGAAAACAATTCTAAAATCTGAACATAATGCAAAAAGCAGCCACTTGAAGGGGCTAGAAACGGAACAGAAGCAGCCAGATTCTGGCAGGGACACAGACCTGCCCAGAGCACAGGGCAGGGGACCTACATAAGAAAGTGCCTTCTCTGGTTTTTTTTTTTTTTTTTTTGGTTTTTGGTTTTTTTGACACGTTTTCCAGTTGTGCATCCATGGCTTTTACCTTGAACTAAATATAGTCACACAGCATCGCCAGCACCAGAGGGGCACATGCAGAAACCCCTGCCGCATAAATAGCCCAAAGAGGCAGGAAGGAGGAGGAGCCAGGAAGCCATGAACTTGAAGAGTGTGCGGAAGTCCCTGCAAGGGAAAGAGCCAGAGAGGGGATGGAAAATTGAGACTCCCCTCCTCTCCAATAGAGCCCCAAGCAAGGTACCCAGAGAACTGGCTCAAAACAGCTCAGCTAAGTTTGTGGTATCTTAACCAGTGTAGCGCTGTCACCTGAGCAAACTGGCAAAAGGAAGGGAAGGAACTCACGGGTGAGAAACATCCGAAGCCAGAATCTCTACAACTTAGTGTGCTAATGTGCAGAACACAACAGAAAATTACAAGACACACGAAGACCTGAGACAGCGGTTCTCAAACCGTGGGTCGCGACCCCTTTGTAACAATGAAAATACATCGCAGCATTAGGAAGGTTGAGAACCACTGACCTAAGACAATGAAACACGTTCTCGAGAAAAGAGAATCAACTGAGCCCAAACCCAAGATGAACCCGATGTCGGAATCTACATATTGGGATTTAAAAATGGCAATTAAACGCCAATCCACAATGTCTTAAAACGTGTGTTTTCAGTGAGCAAAAAACCTTATTAGAGTAAGGAAGTCTTGGCAAATAAAAAGAAACAATAAAGTCATACACATGGAAACCCTAGTAAACATACAATTTCTGAAATCATGAAACTCACAAGATGGATTTAATAGAGAAGTTTCAAAAGAAAAAGGAAGTGAACTTAAAAACAGATCAGTAAAAGTGTAAGGTGAAGAAAAATGATTGAAATGAAAATAAATAGAGCTCTGGGGATTTATCTGATGCTACCGAGTGATCACATGTGTGTGTAGCTGGAAAGAGAGCGGGGCTCTCCCTTCATTATATTACTGCCGTAACCCCCATGAAGCCAGCTTGATTAGTGCCCAGAACTAATTGGGAAAGGAACGGAGTAAATTAACTACTACAGGGCAAACGGCCACTCAGTGGGGAAGGCAGGATTTGAACATCCCTTTCCGACTTCAAAGGAGCACACCTTTCATCCTGTGCCAAGTGTCTTCTGGAGGCCTGTCCTCCAACAGCAGGGCCTGGGCACAGTGCCCAGAGTGTTCCATCAGCCCCCGTGTGGCCCCTGTAGCCCACACCTGCTCTTCTCTGCTCTCTCCTGTGGAGATTCAGCAGAGGCTTCAGATACCACCTCTCCAACTTCTCTGGGACCTACACACACCACTACTGCATCCATCATCCTGATGTGCCTCACACACCTCACCTCCCCGCTCCAGGAAAGAACCATCGCTGGCTCCCCAGTACCCTGCAAACAAAGTCTAAGTCACAGGCCTGGCATTTACAGCAGCCCTCAGCAGGCTTTTTAACTACAATTCTCAGGATCCTGCTTTGGGAATCTTTCCTCCCAGCCTGGCAAACTCATTTCCTTTGAATGCTGCAGGCCTACAGGTGTCGGCCCATGCTGGACTGTCCACCTGGGTACCCAAACTGACCTATGCTAGGGCCTGCCCCAGTAACTTCTGACTCTTGGGGATTTTCTGGCTCTGCCCATCAATGGCCCCAAGTGGCTCTCCCTGCACTTCCCATGGCAGAATGTCATTCCAGACACACGTGTGTTTCTTCCCTAACAGACCTACCTAGCATTGGGACCAGTCGCTCTGCTCCCTATTCCTGCCCTTCCGGGGCTCTGTATTTTCCTTGGGGGCTCCCAGATGCCTCAGATACTGTCCCCAACCCCCAGCAGGGCAGCTGAGAGGGTAAAAAGAACCTTCAGGCCCCTGGCCTGACCTTGCCCCCAAAAGGGGATGACCAGCAGACACTGACCTTTGACCCTGTCACCGCGATGAAGGGGGATCTCGCCGTCGACTTGGGGCTGGTATGGCTTGACGACGACAAAGAGCCTCCCGGGCACGGCGCTGTAGAGCTTCCTCTTGGGCCCCGGGTATTCGAAGGCCGAGAGTGGGTCCTTGTTGGCACCAGAAGCAAAGGGTGACCTGAGTCAGAAGAGAGGGCCAGAGAGAGAGAGAGGAGTGAGTCACAGGCCATACTCTGGACACTGCAGCCGGTCCATTTAACAAATTCTGTGCAGCCAGCAGCCAAGGTGGAACTCGAGATGCCAGATGGTGATGGAGACGTGAGCAGGCCCAGGGGACATGGCTATGGTTAAAAGAGTTAAGTCAGTCCAACTAATCCACTTCCATCCGGGTGTATCCACAGAGAACAGAAAGCAGGGTCTCCAAGAGACCTGTGTACCCACGTTCACAGTGGCCAAGAGGCAGAAGTCACCCAGGTGTCTGTAAACAGACGAGTGAACAAACAAAATGTGGCCTACTGTGGAGTATTACTCAGCCTCGAAGAGGAAGGAGATTCTGACACATGATAGGACATGGGCAGACCTTGAGGACACCAAGCTGAGTGAGACGCCCAGAAAGTCAAACGCCCTATGACACCGTTTATATGAGGCCCCTCGTGTAGCCAAACTCATGGGCCTTAACCCAGCCCAGCGATGCGAGGTGCAGGACAGAGGTTTTCACAGATGAACCTGCTAAGTGGCTTGTCCTACCAGTGTCACTGCACTGTTTGGATGGGTGATAAGAGCTGTCTTCCCCGTGTGGGCCAGTGGGCACATCCACCTCCCACCCTGGGCAGTGACAGCCAGGAAGCATCACCTCACTCCCCTTCCCAGGACAGGAGCCTTTGGAAATAAACCCACCCTCATGGACAGGGAAGAAGCTGGACAGGGACTGCAGGACCACATTGTAGAGAATTCTGCTCAGAAAGACACCAGGGATCAGTGTCTCCCAAGAGGACATGAAGCCCTGGGGAAAGAGTGCTAGATTAATGACACAGGAGGGAAGGTTCCAGAATCAGAAGCACATCTGAGTCTGGGGAGAGGGGAGGATGGATTCATGCCACAATTCACGACCGGGAGGGAGGGGTGCCCTGCTACGGTTCTCTCAAACTACAGGTGCTATGACCTCTGGGACCACAGAGCCAGCCTGGATCTTTTCATGAGAAAAGTGAAAAAAAGCCCCATTTACATGGGGACCAATGCAAAACAGGCTTGCAGAGAAATTCCAGAGGCCAAGGTGACACTCGCTTTGGTGTTTAATGTGGATCCCACATGCCTTCTGTACTATAAGCACGTACTCCTGATAAATGCTTCCAGGTTTGTCTGGGCTCGGTAAATTCACAAAGGCCAACAGCGCTGTACTCAGCAGTGTGATGGTGAGGTGTGGCCAGGAGACCCATGTGGATGTGTTTGAGGAGCCCAGGCTGCAGGTGTGAAGTCGGGGCTGTGGTAGGCTAAGTTTCAGCCTACAGTAATCTGCCAGCAAGGAGCAGATCAGGACTAAACACGAGGTCTGTCTTCCTGTCCCCAAGATCAGGACTAAACCCAAAGTCCAGACTCATCCTTATCAGTGTGGAGCATGGAGAAGGTAGGACACTGGGCTGGTCATCAGACCTCTTGTAGGACCAGTGGGAGGCTTGGGCATGTGTCCCTGGACTCCAAGGACGCTGGGCAGGGGAGAAGCTATGGGCAGCAGTGACTCACTGTCCCTAGGGCCACCATTCCTCCTCTAAGGCTTCTTCCAATCTGATCACAGCCACAGAAGTGGAGATCACAGACCCCTGGGGCATAGGTGCCCCACATGAGTTGTCACTGCCACACAGACTGAGCTCACCTTCCTCAATACTCCCTCCTTGCCTGAACAGCCACACCTCGGTGTGCGCAGCCAGTAAAATTGGCCTTGCGATTGTCCCGAGGAGCTAGTGCTCCCCTCAGTAGATGTCATTTATCCCTATGTGACACCTTGAGAAGTCCTGGAGTGGCGACTCCTCCAAGAGGCAGTTGTGTGACCTCTTGCCCCAGGCCTCGCTCAGCAAGCCAGCTGGCTGCAGAGAGCAAGGATGTGGACCTGCCTGTGCCACGCAAGGGTATGGGAAATGCAGGGGCAGCCCTGCCAGGGAGGTCCCCATCACGGAGGCGTCCCCCAGCCTGCTGTGTGCACTGCATCTGGGCTCATTCACACACCTCACTGCAGCCTGCTGTGGGGCTGGACTGGCCCAGCATAGAGTGAGTGCAGAGAATCCAGAGGGGCTAGCCGTGACAGCTCCTCTGGCCCTGTGTCTCCGGCTATCTCCAGTCTGGCTCCCACTCTGAACACAGAGGTGAGTCCTGTCCACCAAGGGGACAGCCCAAGGCTCCCTGCCCCACCAGGTGACAGATCCAGGTGACCAAGATCTCACCTGCGTATAAAGGTGCCTCAGTCCTAGGATGTCTCAGAATCACACCCTCTTGCCGGCCCTGTGGCCCAGGAGAGGCTCCCGGGAGGGGGCGGCGGGCGTGCATGCTGCGGCTCCCTCCATCCTGCCCACACCCACATAGGGAAGATGAGTCTGATGTCCACCCACCCAACCGCCCGTGCCTTCCTTATGTTCTGGCCATGAATAGCAGACGGAATTCCAACCAACAAGGGCCAGATCCCCAAATTCTCCACGTTAGAAAACTGGTACACGGGGTGACGTGGATGGTGATTTGAGCCACTTCCCAGCCGTCATGGGTGAGAGGGACCGGCCTACACACTGCACTTTCTCTCTGTTCACTCATTGTTCTGCAGGTACCTAGCAGGTGGGACGTGGGCTTGGGACTGCGCAGGTCTAACAGACCCGTGAATATGAGACATGGACGCAGCCCTCGTAGGACTGACAGGTGGCAGGACAGCAGCACGAGACAGTGGGGTCCATCTTCACATGTCCACTGGGTAGGCACAGGGTGGGGACCATAGACCGAGGTCAGGGCCTGCACAGACTTCCCCGTGTAGGGCTGGAAGAGGGGGCGAGGCCATGGGAAAGGCTCTGCTGGGACGTTCAGGGCAAAATCGATGCCATACAGACCCATGATGCCATCAGACAGGCACGAGGCCACCCTGGCTGCAGCATCAGAGCTGACAGAAGGTTTGGGTGAAGAGGGCCCTGTGGCCATCCCAGGGGAGACAGAGGGCTGGGCTGATACACAGGGTCATGGGAGAATAAGAGATACGCAATATCAAGGGGCTGAGTCACTCAGACCTGGGGACCTACTACACATTGGCCCACACAGAAGATGAGTGAAGGAGGCAGAGAGCCGCCAGCCTGGGGCTCCGTGGAGGGGGAAGGATCAAATGTAGGAGGCCCCAAGCTCAGAGCCAGGAGAGGGAACTGGACACTGACCCACAGCTGCTGTGATCACCCCAGCACCCGGGATACCTGCTCATCTCATCTACCTGAACTACCAGACACCAGCTGTGCCTCAGCTTCACTGGGCGTCATATCAGTCCTATTAAACTCTGTTGACCGGGTGGGCTGGTGTGGTCAGACTGAAGTCCCCCAGGCGCGCCAGTGCTGTCCTCCTCTCTGGCTTCCTGGGACCAGGCGGAGGATACACAGGTTGGCCTGCACACCTGTGCATCAGAGCTCACCCTGCCTCTGTTGTTCTGATGATGGTGGCCCCTGTACCTGCCCTCAGGGACTTGGGACTATCTGGAATGTCCTGTCCCACAGACCCCAGCTGCTGCTTCAGGGAGGGGAGCAGGGCTGGAACCATAGGGGCAGCCATTATCGGACTTTGGAGAAAACAGTCAGATACTCTAGGCTAAGCAAGGGGCCAGTCTGGCCAGGGCAGGGAGAGGAGCGATGTGCTCCAAACCTACCCTGAGCCCGGGTCCAGTTCACTTCCTGACAACTTCAGCGTCTGCAGAGGCCTGCCCCTCCCTGAAGCCTGGCCTGTCTCCATCTCTGGCTGGTGTGAATCTCAACCTGTGTGAGCACCAACTCTGTCACTCCACATCCTCAGTGCCAGAGACTGACAAGTCCCCTCCATCACGTCTGGTGGGGAACATGTGCATTCACTTCTGTATGGGAAGCACCTAGTAGAAACTGGGGGATCCCCAGTGGGCCCAAACTCTCCATGACACACCCCTGCTCCCCAGGTGCAGGTGACAAGATGGCCCCCCATCAGCAGGGCCAGGCCACCCATGTTATGGGTCAGGACAGGGCGCAGGGAAGTGAGCAGCAGACGCCTCCCTCATCCCAGAAAGCAGATCTCTGCTCCAATGGGAGCAAACCTTGGTGTCCTGGTTCCCCTGTCCCCAGGAAGGCAGGAGAGGGCACACGGTAGGGTACAAAGACCAGAGGCCCAAGTATCCCAGTGCTACCTGCACACACAAGCCTGATGAGAGAAGGCTTGATCCCCACGAAGGGCTTCACAGGGGAGGCAGACCCCACTGCAAATCCTGGCACCCCAGAACCTCCCAGAACCCATGTTTGCCTCTATAGGGAGCAGGTGGGTGCCCATGATTTCTGAAGTCTAATAGGTCCTGTTGTCTCTCTGCAACCCTGCTCATCAATGTGAGCAGCTGTCTCCTGCCTGGCGTCCTCTCAGAGCAGGACGATCCCCAAGGCAGATGTCACCTTCCCCAGGAAAGGGACCTGGATGCCGACCTGGATGCCAACCTGAAGCTGCTGCCATCACCCCAATGCCAAGGCCCGTTCATCTACCTGAGCTTCCCACAGTGCCGATCAGGGAAACAAAAACAACTTGAGTAACAGAGAGACTTTCCTAAGCACCTCTGGGTTCTGCCAGATGAGGCCAGAGTCTCTGGCTTAGCATTCCGTGTGCGCGCACGGGCAGGGGAGAAGGACCTGGCTCGGAGGACAGCAGTGTCCCAGCCTGACAGCCAGCAAGTGGCACTGGTGTTAACCTCCACCTACCAGACAGAAGGACCCAAAGCTTTCTCCTCTGCCCAGTTAAGCCCACCCAGGAAACCTGTGTCTGATGACATGGGGACCAGACATTCCTTCATGTGGGGTGAGGCTGGGGTGGCCCCCAAGACTGGCTGCCCAGACTTCCCCAAGACTGGTTGCCCAGACTTCAAAGAAACATATCAAGAGCCTTCTGAACCTGGGTAAGACCCATTGCCACCTGACAGAGACCGCCATAGTGGGTGACAGGAAGGGGAATGGCAGATTCAGGTGTTCCCAGAATGTTCTCAGGACCGTGGCCCCACCATACCAGTGGGTACCACCAGAGGGCACCATGCCCAGCAGGCAGACTGGGGAGGTTCCCAGGAGGAAGAGGACCCAGAGACTGTGCAGGGACAGTACTTCCCAAACCATAAGAAAACAAACTGGAAGGGACAGAGGAGAGGGAGGGATGGAAGAACTGTGACAAGCAAAGGTGGGCAGGAGACCCCAGAGAAGATGGGACAAGTGTGGGGTGTCCTCTCTCCCCAGAGGGACAGCCCTGCCACAGCCTATGGGTTGCCTGGGAGGGGTCTGGGGGACACTGATGGTTCTAAGCCTAAATTGTGGCCTCCAAGACCCCTTGGAGACCCTTTAGTTAGAAGGAACGTTGCCGAATGCTAGCTTCCAGATGGGCCAAGAGAGCTCCACGGGCAGCTTAGCCGTGAGGGCTGGCCCACTCCTGCTGGGCGCTGCGGTGGCATCTCCACCCGGGAGGCATGCCCTGCCCTCCACCAGGAGGAAGGGAATTCTGAATTCTCAGCTGGGTTTCTGGGCCTCAGATTGGTGTTTAGGCCTGGGAAGGGCGCAGAGTGGCCAGCCTGGGAAAGGGCAGAGACGCATAGAGGGGACACAGGGCCTGGTCTAGGGCCGGCCTTGCTCAGGATGCTGCATCTCCCTCCCTTTTGGCCATCTCTGCTTCTCCTGCCTCTTAGCCTAGGCCAGTGTCCACCACCTGGACAGTGGCACCTGATGTCTCCAAGGTGGCTGAGGAGGTCTTCCTAAACTGTCCACAATGACAAATCTGAGAGTGGCAGACACCAGATACGACATCAGCATGCGTTATGTCACTTAATCCTCCTCCACAGGCCCAGAATAGAGACTGGTGTCACTGATCCCACTTCACATTTGAGGAAACAGAGGCACAGAATAGTCAGGTGATCTGCCCAAAGTCACACGCCAGGCAGGCAGAGTTAGGGGCAGCCCTGAGTCTGGCACAGCATGTGGGTTGGGCAGACAGGGGCTCCCTCCACCCCTGACAGTCCCGTGGGCACGGGGAGCCCCAACCCCCACCTCCTGTCCCGACAACAACCTGAATGGACTCTGGGGGACCCAAGGCATCCTCCCCACAGTGTCCATGAGCACTGCCCAGCAGGTCCACTCTGCCCTGGGAAAGAACTGGCTTTTCTGGAAGAGCAGAGCGGGGCAGACCCAGGAGGGAGGGGGCTGGCTTAGAGCCCACCTCCTGCTGCCCCCAAAGGCCCTGAGCTGTGCTGTAAGGCCTCATGTTGCATCCTCCAGCCTCAGGGCTGCCCCCAGTCACCACTTCCCTGCCCAAATTAAGGTCATTTCTATGCCATGGGGGTGTCTCCCTGGCGAGGGCCAGGCCCTGGTCCCACAGCCAGGGAGCAGAGTCCACAGGGAGCCCGTGGCCACAGCTGGCTTTCAGGACATTCAGACACAAATGTGGTCAGCGCACCAGCCCAAATGCCCTGGTCGAATCACCGATGGCCTTGTGGCAGCACAGGCCTGCTATCTGGGGAGTTCTTGGATAACCCCGTCGAGGGGACGATGGGCACGGAGGGAATCTGTCCCTAGTGCCGCTCACTGTGTACAGACACGTCTGCACCCCTCGTGCACATGGCCCTGCACACCAAGGCAGCACCACAGTTCCTACCCTTAGCCCGGGATGCCTCCAGGAGATGCCCAAAGGGGCACGCTGCCTCCAATTCTCCATCCCACCTGCCCAAGGTGTGGGCAAATACTCCCACTGTGGTCTCCTCAGAGAGGAGGTCCTGGTTAGGACAGTGGGGTCTTGGGAAGAAAGGACCGGCCAGCTCATTGTACCCACCCAGGGCACCCTTCTCACACCTCAATTACCATCACACAGCTACCATCATCAATGAGGGGTGGATCCTGGGCAGAAAAACATGGGACAATTAATCAGGAAGATGGGGACAAAGCCAAAGGAGGCAGGCTGACGGGTCAGGGTCACCCACAAGGACAGCACTCACTGATGGGGACAGCCAGAAGCCCACACTTAGGGGACAGTGCCCTGGGTTTGCACTGAGAACAATAGCAGAGCTGGACAGCTGGTCACCCTACCCGATGGTTCTAGATGACAATGGGAGATAGTCTTGGCCAAACTCTGGGCCTTGAGTCGAACTTGGATTTGAGCGCTAGGGACCAGTGTGCACTGAGCATTTCCTAGGACAGGCGTGGGGCCAGGCAGCTGCCCTGAGCTCCTTGGTTTAATCTTGAGTCTGAGGTTGGTCTGTGCAGGATCTTTAGTTTATAGCTGACCAGGAGGAGACACAGGGCTGGCAACTTGCCTGAGGACAGCTGCACCAGGGTCCATCCAAGAACACGTGTCCGGACAGTGAGAGCTCTAGGCAGGCTGGCAGTGCGAAGATCACACACATGCTAGTGCAGACACACACTCGTGCACACACAGGCACCTCCCCCACACCTACACAGGGAGCGGGACACTCAGACAGGGTCCTTGGGATAAGCCTAGCTGCCCTGCTCTCCACAGCTACATTGTGTTTGCAGCTGGTGCAAGTCCTGGCCATGCAGCCTTCGCTATCTTATTAGATTCAGTACTGGGGGAAGGGCACTCATTCTTTTCTAAATTACAGTCATAATTCCAGCTAAGTGTGTGAAGTGGAATTGGCTTCCCCGGGGGAACCCTTTAATTTAGCTTTCCACTGTTCTCAGCACCTGGGACTTCTCCCTCAGGGCTACTTCAGGCAAGAATCTGGACCAGGGCTGGGGACTGCATCTCCTCACCTGGCTCCAGTGAGAAGTATCCATAGGCCGAAAGGGCTAGGGCTCTGCTGGCCCTGAGGTTCAGGTCTTGACCCCACCAGTGGGTGGGCAGAACTCTCACGAAGCATTCGCCCTACAACCTCCTTTCCCCTATACCTCCTCAGCAGCAGCCCTGAGACCCGGCCTGCCTGTCACGGTCAGAGCAATTAGCTCCTTCTGGGACTACATGAGGCACTGACTCTGCCTCAAACTCACACCGAATTTGTAGGATGGAGCCCCTGGGAGGGCACAGGAGGTGATCATCCCCTTCCTTGTCATCAGTGATCTTAGCAAGACTCACTGCCTTCAGGCTTGGGCCCCAGGTGGCTTCAGAGGCCAGGGAGGAGCACACTGGGGTAGGAGTCAGGGACCTGAATGCTGAGCAGTGCCATCACCAGGAGCATGTGTCAGCCAGGAGGACGCAGCCCACACCTGAGTGAGCACCCCAGACTCCAGAACTTGGGGCCCAGAGGCCTGACTCAGGGAGCTGGCACTGTGAACTCACAAGACAGCTATTTCCACGTGAGAACACGGCAGTGTCAACAGCACCAAAGACTATCGATCACTGACACTTTCATGGCTCAGACCAATGTTGACCCCAGCCCCTGAGGCCTCAACAACAAGCTGACCCCTGGGAAGTCCCTTATCTTGCCTGAAACGTTTAGAAAGCAGCGTGACAAGACTGAGAGTGTGCTGGGGAATTGGCGCTCTGAGTGCGAATCCAGCTCCTGCTGTACAGGAGGCAGAAGACCCAGTGCTGGATGCCCAAGGGGAGTGCTGGCCAAGAGGGCATAGGCAGGTCCCCTAGCCTGCCCTATGCTGACCTGTGTCCTTATCTATACAGTGGGGTGAGGAAGGGGTTCCTGTCGAAGGGGAATGCTTCAGAGACTGAGACCTCCTCGGTGCACCTGCTGAGCTGGGGCACACAGAGTCCCCTCATGGAAGCACTACTGAGACTGGCCCCACGGCTGCTGGTGAGACGGCCAGCTCCAGTGTTCTTATCTGTGCCAGGTACTGTCACTATTACCAGTGTGTGAGTTCATCTGGACACAGCGTGTCTGCAGGTTTGCAGATGTGGACTCGGGAGAGCGCTTGGTACAGACGGGACTCGCCGCCTGGCTCCCTTCCTGCCCCACGTTTGCTTTGAGCACCAGGAAGTCCACATACAAGGAAAGGAAACAAGTTCCCAGACAGCAGCAGCCCCCTCCCCCCAGAGGGCTCCGCTCAGCCTCCCTCCCACACCGGCCCAGAGCTGTAAGCGAGCACATGAGGCTCAGGAGAAGGACCCCTGGACCCCGAGGTGGTCATTTCAGATGGGACAGTGGGCAGAATATAGACTTTAAAGTTCCCTGGATAGCCGGCTTGGAATAAAATAGGCTTTCTGTTCGACCTCTGGGTGTCCCCCAGGTTGGAGGAACCAGGCTCACAGCAGGCAGAGGTCCCCTGCCCTTGGCACTCGTGGGAGCCCCACTGCCCCTTACCCGACGTGCCGGTGCCTCTTGCCATCCTCGCCTGCACCCAGCCTGTTGAGCGACGGGGACCTGCTGCGGGGCCCGGGGACGTAGTTCCCGATGGTCTTCACAGCACCATCAGGCCTGCTGGGCGTTGCCTGCAGCAGCTGCGGCGAGAGGCTGCGGTGGGAGACGGCCGGGGGGCAGACAGCCCAGTCGGGCACACTGGCGTTGAGGTTGTTGTCGCTGTTGGAGCGCAGCAGGACCCGGGGGGCGGCCAGCGTGCTGGGGGGCCGCCGCCTGCGGTTGGAGTAGGCCGGGGCCTCCCGGAAGGGCACTGCAGGGAGAAAACAGGGAGAGAGGCAGGTGAGCAGGTCATCTGAGCCGGGGTGGCACCAGCCTGCATGCGTCCGAGCCCCATGCGAGCCGGGAGAGGGGGGCGTTGTGTTCTGTGCCCGGTCTCCTGCCAGACCCCCAAGGCCCAGAACTCAGCCCTGACACAGAAACAGAGAGACGTGGTTGGGACTTGAGACGTCCCTGCTGCAGGGAGACTCAAGCAGACACTGCACATGGAAGGGACGCGGGGTCTGCACTCCCACCCAGCCAGTGCCCAGCCCTCAGCCAACTCCAACACGTGCAGACGGGAGCTTCATCTCACAAAGCAGGCAGGGTGCTGAGCTGGGGCAAAGCTCCTCTTCTTGAGGATCTGAACACGGCCTCTCCTGTGGGCTGGATTTTGACCCCCTGCCACTTAACTGACAAAGTCCTAACCCCCAGCATCTCAGAATGTGATAACATTTGGAGATAGGCCTTTACAGGGGTTATTCAAGGGCAGGTGGTCATCAGAGTAGGCCCTAATCTGGTGTCAGATTAGGCAATTAGGACACACACACACACACACAAAGGGATGACCACAGAGGACACAGGGAGAAGGTGGCCGGGCCGTCTGCAAGCCAAGGAGGCCTTGGAGGGACCCACCCTGAGACACCTTGATCCAGAGTGTGAGATGATAAATATCTGGTGTTTGAGCCACCCCATCTGTGGTGTATGCAGCCTGAGCAAACGAGTATGGACTCCAAAGCTACTGGTCACAATGAGACCCCTCAGTGCCGGCCACCAATGCTCCTTCCTCCGTCTCGTATGAGGAGGCAAAGGCAGGCACACCTTGTTTGGCTCCCACTAAAGCTCTAGCTAGCACAAGGCCCTCCTCTGCTGATTCTGTGTTCCCAGGCACTTAGAATAAGGGCAGCAACCCCCTCAGAGCCCTGAGTGATGGTGGCCACATCGCCGCAGCCCGGGGCCACTCAGAGGGCTGAGCCTGACACAGTAGCTGCCTTTCCTAAGACGAAGCATCTCCAGGAACGTGGCCTCCACGCTGCTCCGGAGTCTCAGACACCACAGACTACCCAACACGCTGGGTTCTTCCCGGCTCTTTGATGCCCAAGGCAGCTTTTCCATTGGCCACAGGATTTACACCCTGGAGGCAGACTCTACACTTGGCTCTAAAGTTTACACTGCCCACGGCCAGGGCTGCCATTCGCAAACTGTAAGCTGCAGAGCAAGAGAAGCACGTGTCCTGCTGGGGCAGTGACTCTAAGAACGGGACCTTAATGCCTCAAAGGAGAAGAATGTCAGGAGTAATTCAGTACATAAGTGGCAATGCCAGAGCTCTGGGGACAGAGGTGGTGCTGGCGGAGCTCACAGGACAGAGGTGATGCTGGTGGAGCTCACGAGGACAGAGGTGGTGCTGGCGGAGTGCACAGGACAGCCGTGACCCAGGGCGCTCTTGCTACCTGCCCAGGGTAAGGGCAGCCCAGGAGAACATGGCTGGCAGCCCAGCCTGAGAAGCCGCACAGAAAGGCACAAGGCTTCCTGGGGACACAGTTTGGACTTCGCACAGTTGGGCTTCAGGACAGTTGGTGACAATGTGGAAGTGACACACTGGGGACGCCGTCACCCACAAGAAAGACCTCATCCTGGGGACGGGGGCCTGTGTGTGTATTTTGCTGGTCATGAGGGAAAACCACACCGATTTCCCCTCCCCGTAAGAGGGCAGAGGCTTAAAAACAATTGTGGAACAAATGAGTGTTCACCAATGAGGCTTTGAAAAATGCAATTGGTCACGAGAGTGTCTGGGTGATCTGGGAACTGCCTGGCATGGGTGGGGGTGGGGTAGGGTGTATTAAAAGACTTTGCAAAGGGCTGGCAAGCCCAGAGCCTCAGAGAGCAACTGTCTTTCATTCAGAGGTCATGGCTGGAAGAGTGTACTGGTGTGAAGCACACAGGGAAGCAGAAAGCAGCCCCAGAGCTTCTCGGCTTCCCGGAACCCTAGGGTGAGCAGCCGGGCCTCTCCCTGACTGACCATGTGGCAGTGAACCTACACGACCCCCACTCCAGGAAAGACTGGCTCCTGCGACTGACACCACCCTCCGCCAAGCTCCTGCTCCCCGACAATACAGCCAAGACGCCTGTTCTGACCATGTACCTGGGGGAGGCACACCCTTAACAGCAAAGCAGTGACACCTGGGCAGAGCCCTACTGCTCGCCAAGAGAAACACATTAGGGAAGTAGAGTCTGGGCAGGGACAGAACGGACAAAATTAACCATAACCCCCAGGTGAAAATTTCATGCTGTTCACAGCTGATAACAAATAACGTCCCAGAGGTAAATTTTGGTGACTAATGTCAGACAATAGGCATAGATCAAAGGCTGGATTTGGTTTTCTTTTTAATATATAAATTCCAAAGAATCAGAGTAGAGATTTCGAGAGGGGGAAGAATTCACGTGTGTGGGGGGCGGGCAGGTACACCCTCAGAAGATTAAAGAACACAGAGCCAGGGCACTTTCCAGCACGTTTTATCCTGAGCACCAAGCAAGTCACTCAAATGGAGTCACATAGGTGACATTAGGGTGAACGTTTTAATGAAAATTACCTTGCCTGATTACCAAGATTCATATTAAATTAGTTTCCGGAGCACTGAAATTTCTTCAGTGTTTATTTTATGATGAGCTTGGGCTGAGAAGCACCTTCCTAATTTCTTTAAAGTCACAAATCTTCTGATTTCATAAACTAAGAGCTTCTGTCTGACAAAATTCATCTAACTGAAACCGTCCATGGAAATGATGATTTTTTTTTTTGTGAAAAGGGTTAAAAATAACTCTTTTCCTGTCTGAAAACGATTAATATTCCACCCAACTGTTTCCTTCTTTCAGGCAATCTGCAAACTCTTCAGTGGGTGGGTATTTTCTTAGCTGTCTGAACATGTGTTTATTTATTTATGTATATATATATATATATATATATATATTCCCCCCCACAATAAAAAATCACACAAGGTATGACAAAAAAGCATATGCACTTTTAAAGTCTGCCACACTGCCTTCTGCATCCAACTCCCTAAAACTGCAACCCGGGCACAGCCACGAAGAGCTGCGAGTGGTCCAGGAGGGCGTCCACCTCCTCCGAGCCACCAGCCATGTGCCCAACCTTCCCTAGCAAGTGCCTGGCAGCCCACTGGTAACCGGCAGACTGGAGTCAAAACTTCCTTTTTTCCCTCCGAGGACCTATTGTCCAACGTGCTCTGGGGCACAGCCTCCATGGACGGGCATTCCGGAATGCAATTCGACAAGGAGGCTGGAGGCTCCGGAGCACTGACAATAAACCACCACCTTCAACCGTGTTAATATTCCGGACCAAGTAAGACAAAACCGTTATCACGAAGCAGAAGTAATCATTATTCCCTTGCATGACACGGATTAATAGCTAGTAATTTCAGGAGGAACTGGAGTCCCTCTGTGCCCCCAAGAATCAGCGAGAACCCGCTAATTCCCCTGCCCCCGGCTCCCTGCAGACTCTTCCTTACCTTCCTTCTTGGTGAAGGCATTTAACAAAGACTTCATCTTTCCTCTGACTTTGGCAGCGGTCCGCTCATTATATAACCTTCTCGGAGGGGAGGAAGGAGACGCGTGCAGCCCAGCCCCTCGGCGCTAGAGCGGCTGGGACCCGGGGAGAGGTGGCAGGCGTCTGGGCATGGTGCACTTCCGAGCATAGCTGGGCACGCCAGACCCAGCGCGCTGGTGACAAAGCCCACCCCATATTGTGTCTGTCAGCTGGGAACCAACTGTGCATAGACTGGGGCAGTTCTCAGAGCCGGCTCCCGCTCCCGGCGCGTCATGTGAGCCCAGCTACTCTGCTTTTGTGCTCAGGGCATCTAGGCAGAGGCTCCCCCGGAGGGCTGAGGCTGACTGAGCGTCCTCAAGCTGGTGGCTGGGAAACAACAGGAGGCATTTGTGAGCTTGATCCCCAGCTAGCCAAGGAAACTCGGGCTAGTGCCGGGTGCTCCATTGCCTGTAGCTAAATATAATGCTCTGTTGCTTTTCTATTTTGTAAAAAAAAAAAAAAATCTTTCTTTAAAAAAAATGCCAAGTTTGTTTGTCAGCCAGTAAATGTGGCAAGAAAGTTAAAGGAAACAAATATCCATGCCCCCGGCGAGCCTCACGCCAGACCAGACCCACGTCCATCAGGCAGGCACCGGCACTCTGGAATTTCAGAACGCGACCCATATTTCCGCTGAAGAGAGTCAGAGCCGAGAGGACCCATTACATCTCTGCCCTCCCCTCAGCTGGTAATTACCCTGCTCAAAACCAGAGTCCACCCCTCCCACTTTTTTTTTTTTTTTTTTAAAGAGATAAGAAAACAGTTCAATGGAGACCTAGGCACTGCTGGCCCTGGTTCCCCAGGCAGCTGATTAAAAAAAAAAAGCCCTTCAGAGTCCCATTTCTTTAGCATTTCCACCCTGACAGAAGCCTAGGAGGGGCAGAGAGTCCAGCCCTTGGACGCATTGTGCTGGGAAACACTTGTCTGCACAGCACACACAGGGGGGCAGACGCAGGCGGGTGAGCTCTGCAGCAGAGCTCAGAGCTGTTCCTACACCGGGAGAAAGGTCTTCTGAAGCTCAGAGAGGCATCCCAGGGGCAAGGCTCTAGGCTCTGTGCTCTGTCTGTCGCTAGGGCTGTAATTAAGTGCATGTTTTTTCAGCTGCTAAGAGAACTGCTTCCCAAATTAAAAAAAAAAAGGGGGGGGGGAGAAACATGAGACAAGAGGAGGAAAAAGCGACTAGAACACCAAAGTTGAACTCCATATGGTCGACACACTTCGTGTCAACAAAAATGGCAGCGCAAGAAAGAGGAGGCTGGATGCAGGCTGCCAGCAGGAGTGAGGACTGGCCCTTCGTGCAGACGAGCTCAGGACAATGTGCGCCTCGCAGTGTAGGGAGTGCGTGCCCTGTCTCAGCTCAATACTTAGACATCTCCCTGATTTAACTCACGTGACTCATCAGCCACCCCAGAATCTCACTCTGGGGACACCAGGCTGCATCCTCCATTCACAGAACTGCTCAGAGTCATTCCTAAGACTTGCACCAAGAAACGATTCTGCTACCAACAACATCACCAATGTGTCCCGCCCAGTTCACGCATCTATCTCCTTGGACATCTGGGGCAAGGTTGAAGAGCTTCCAGAAGAACCTTTCTGAAAAGCACAAGGTGTCAGCAACAAGGACACATCTGTTCTTTGTCCCACCTGAGGAAAGCAGATAACGTGTCCTCCAGGCAGACTTGCCAAGGGTCCTGAAGATAGTGGGTGTCTAGTTCATCATGGTCAGAGGCCCAGTGCCACCTAGCCAGGGATGTCACAGTGTCAGTGTGTAAAGGGATTGCCTCCATGGGCTAGAGGACCCAGCCAGGCACGCGCCTGTGCACATGGGCCCAGAGAACCCACCAAAGCTAGAGGGATTCTCTAGGAGGCTCAGCACAGCTCAGGTCCTCCCTGTCTGTGGCCAGAGAGCAGTGCCCTCCCGGGAGCATGTAGCCCCTTCCCAAGCCAAGTGCACCTCACTGTTTAGGCGACGCTGTGCCTCTGCACATTCCTGGGCTGGAGAGCTCACGTACCTGCCTGGCGCCTGAGGCCAGTGGTGACCCACAGTTGAGCAGTTCTGTAAGCTGCAGATGACCTTGGGTGGAGGACATGGGGAAGAAGCCCCTTCCTGGGGGCCAGGGGGCCATCCCACATCTTTTCTGATGTGACAAGGTGGGGACAAGACAGAGTCTTCTGCACTTGCTGAGCCTCCACCTTCAGACACAGTGAAGGCCCCTGCCCAGTCTAAAGCAGAGCAGACTGGGAAATCCCGGGACATGGCCGTGCAGCGGCACCCACCCGTGGCCCAGATGGGAATATCATTGGCTGCAATGCTGCCAACTGCAGAGAGAGCAGCTGTCCCCACAGTGCATCTGCCCACAGCAGGAGTGGAGTTGGGGAATAAAGGGGGCCCTGGGCAGCTGAGCAAGAGAAGGGGCCTTCCCCAGCCTTGGCCCCGCTGCTGGAAACATGGCTCACTGGTCTGTAGGAGAGGGCAGGCTCTGTGTCCCACCCACCTTCCCCCCTGCATTTGACGTCCCCTCAGGGTTTGAACCTGGAACTTGTGTGAGCCCACGGGGCGCAGTGGCAAGATTAAAAAGAACCCAGGTCTCCTCGGACCGCACTGGGCAGGATAGGGAGGTGGGACCACGATGATTTGAGGAATCCCAGGAAACACCCACGTGCTGAAGGATTCCTCCTGGACACTCTCAATTATTTTAATAAGTAGACAACATTTCCAGCCCCCAGCTGGAGGAAGCTGAGCAAGCCACTCTCAGAGATCAGGAGGTCAGGCCTGTGCGCAGGGCGTACTGTGTGCCCGGCCCTGGGTAGGCTCTGCCACGCAGGGTCTCAAGGACAACCCCCCAGCCATCCTGCTGTAGGAGGGGGCTGTTCCTGGCACTGGCCCCTGGTCATGAGCAGGCATGCTCTCCTTGAATGCTTCCCGTGACAGGAGGCTCACTAGCACTGTCAGAATCACTGTCCAAGAGAACATTCAGGGTCTGGACCCTCACATGACCGCAGCTGCACACTTCCAGATCTGCTGGCAGTGGCACTCTGCCCGAGGGGCACGCACCGGCTCAGGGCCCACAGATAGGCGTCTCCTTCCCCCTGGCTTCAGACAACAGGCTGTGCTGCCCTCCCTCACCACCGTCTCTTTAAACAGTGGACGTGGACCACTTCCCAGCACGACAGGAGAGCCAGGGCACCGAAAGCACAGCCTGCCTGACCATCAAAAGCCGTCTGCGTCCTTCAGTGTGTTCATCATCACACCCTGGCCCAAAGTTTCCAGGGAACCTTTGTCTGTGAGCCTCAGGAGATGGTAACCAGTGCCCGGGAATTTATTTTGCTATGTTTTATGAGCATGCCTGCAGCCTGAGGCCGCTTGCCCGCTTGGTTGGGAGAAAAGTTCTGCAACCGTCTGGGTTCTGGGCTGTCACACGGCTGCAGCTGCACACTCGGGTCCTGTGGGGACAGTGAGCTCAGCTCGAGCCCGGGGTTGACGATCTGCTTTCTCCTGCCACCAGCACACATGCTGGGCCCCTCACCCTCCTAATCACAGACCCATGACCTAGACAGGTGACCTTGGCGAGCACCCTCGCAGAACCCCAGAAATCTCCTGACACCGTTTCCATCTCTAAAGCCAGGACACTGAGGACAAGTAAGAGCTAGTAGTTAAAAATAAAAATTAAGACTAAGATGGAAGATGAAATTTAAAAACCCGTTTTCCCCCCAGCCTTCCAGAGATCTTTTTTCCCGTGTAATGCATCCCATGATGGAGCCTCAGACATCCTGAATGTTCCTGTGGCATCTCCATCCTTGGCTCCCCCAAACCAGCTCTGTGGATGAGATGCATGCAGTCCAGAGAGGCCAGGTGAGCTGCCCAGGTTCCCAGCGGTCAGACAGCCCTGCCTCACTCACAGGTGTGAAGGCATCAGAGCACAATGCCTGAAGGACAGTTGAGCTCTTTATCCACCATTAGACCCTCTGTCCCCAGATGGGTCCTTCATGCAGGACCTGCAGAGACCTGGGAAGCTTGTGATGGCCACATTCCTGCCAGTGCAAATGGCGTTTTATTTCAAATGAATTTTATTCCAAAAGAGGAAGGGATTGGTAAAGAAAGACTTCTGGGTCTGAGCAGGGTGCTGGGGTGAGGTGGGAGGCAGAGGGCAGGAACCTTGAAACTCAGTGGTGAATCAGCCCATCTGCCTGCTTACCCACCCTCCCCAAAGCATAGGCGAGCATTCTTCTGAGTCAGGAACAGTTCCTTGTTCATGGACAGTTGAAAGCCCAGGAGAAAAGATCAGAGAATCCTCCCAAGTTAGTTTTACAGGAAGGAGAGTCACCTCAAAATTAACCCCAAACTCTCAGCCTGGTCCTTCAGCTAACAACTTGGCTTCACTCAGCCCAGCCCCAGAGCCTTCCCCCAGGTGAGGCACGAGCCAGTCCCTCATCTCCAAAGCCCCTCAGACTTCCCATACTCTGAAGCACCCCTCAGACTCACACTCACTACGCCATTTATTTGCTGCGTCTTTTGACAACTGCCTGACAACAGGCTGAAAATAATTTTGCTTCTTCTATAAAAAAAGGCTCTTCGCACATCTGAATGTCTCAGGGTGTTCTGGAGTCCTGGCAGGAGGGAGCACCGGGTATTATAAACCTGCTGGTGAGATTCAAGAGACCAAGGGGTCTTAGAGAACCCCCCCCCAACTCTGTGGTGATAACATCCGTCCCCCCACGCTGGCTGAGGCTTTGGTGCACATTTGGGTTGGAAAGGGAGGACAAGGCAGCCAGGCCAGCTGGAGTAGGCCCTGGCTTTGTGCCTCACACCCTGTGCAGCTACAGGCTGGTCAGGCATCTCCTGCCTTCAGCTTCCCCATCTGTAAAATGGGAATAACACAATTTATTCCCAGTGTTCATTGCAGGGACCACCTGAGCTCATGTTTGAAGTGCAGAGGAGAGGGGTCAGCACACACAGTGCTCTGGAGGGAGAACTGCAGGGGAGGAGTCAGGGTGGCGTCCTGGAAGGTGGGGCAGTAGAGGCACCTTTCCACAGGAGGGCTGTGAGGATGAGGAAAGCAACATGTGCAACAGCGGCTGGATGTTAGGGCTGCCCTGAACCCTAAATAAATGCACTTCACTAAAAGTAATCTGCAAGGCAATCTCCCCTCCCTCTCCCTGCCCCCATCTCTGTGAGGAATAAGCCTCCCTTGTTCTCTGGGACTCAGTCACATTATCTTCTCTGATGTTGCCTCTTCTAGGACGTCTCCCTGACAGATGCTGTGGCAGTGATCAGCCTTGGAGCATCTCCTGGTGCAGGGAGACTCCAAGCTCCTTGAAGGCAGATTCCATGCCCAGCTACCCTCGTTATCCTGCAGCCGGGGATGATCCCTAATGCTCTGATTCAGGGGTCCTCAAACTTTTTAAACAGGGAGCCAATTCACTGTCCCTCAGACCGTTGGAGGGCCGGACTGCGGGCCCTGGTGGCAAAAACACCTAGTGGGCCGCATGTGGCCCTTGGACCATAGTTTGAGGACGTCTGCTCTGATTGAAGGAAGGAAGGAAGGAAGGAATGAGTGAACCAGTGAAGAGAGGAGGCGGCACATCCTGGCTTCTAGGTGGCACATCCTGGCTTCTAGGCACTCTACCAGTGCAGCAGGCGGGTCTCCACTGTGCTGGAGCCACCTCCCGTCTCTGACCCCACCCCTCCTGCTGCCCAGGGCCTTGTATGACCCAATAAAGGCCAAGCCAGGGCTTGCACTGAACCACAGCCACACTGCCAGCTGTTCCTGGAACCCTAAGAAGCCTGTGCTGCAGGCTCTAGGGGTTGAACTCACCCTTGTCCCACAAGCAGGTGCACCAGACATCTGTCAGGCCTGTGTCCTCAGAGACCCTGATGCCTCTGCAGAGTTCCCCATAGTCTGAGTCCGGCCTTCCCGGTTAGGAAACAATCAAGGTGCAGCATTCCCAGCTGTGGGGCTTCGAGCGGATCAGACACACGGGCCTGGAGCCCATGGCAGCCAGCAGGCGTGGAACCAGCTCTGGAACAGCACCAGGCTTCGACCCCTGCTTCTAACCATGCAGTAGCCCCTGTGGTGCCGTGGCTGATCCACGGAGCAGCCACACAGCTCCCAGCTCTGGTCCCCTTGACCATCTCAGAATCCTCCCTCACCTGCAGTGACAAGCCAGAGTAGACGCCATTGGTTGCAACCAAATCCCTGACTGATAGAGCCCCCAAGGCCCCTCCGTGAGCCAGGTGCCCTGAGAGCATCCCCACTACACCTGCAGGTAGATTTTCTGAGTTCAAATCCTGCTGGGTGACTGACTGCAAAATGTCTCTGGACCTCTAATAGCAAAGCCAGCACCGTGATGGTGCCTACCTCCAAGAGCAGCTCCAGGGGGTCAGTGCTTCCTGGGTGCAGTATTTAGCCCCATCAGCACTGTGACCGTGACAGAAGCTTATGGTTACTTCTGATTGTTTGATTATAGTGACAGCGTTTGGGGTAGGAGGCAGGTGGGGTCCTGCCTACCCCCAGCACTGGAAGAGCCATTTGCGTCTCTTGGTCTCCACAGCCTCTCTGAGTAGCTTGGACAGCTGCAGGCAGCAAAAAGGAATGGGGTCTCTGGAAACAGGGTCCCAACCTACTCTGGGAGGGGGTGGCCCCCAGAACCCTCAGCTCCTCTGCCAGGAAGGAGCTCCAAGTTCAGAGGCTCAAAGGCCAGCTTTGGACTGGGCTGTGCCCTCCAGGGAAATGTGCACAAAGCTTCATGTGCAACTTGAACCCTGGCCAGAGACCGGAGTGCATGATAACCAAGTCAGAAGAGGAGAAAATGTGGGAAGCAAGGCTGGCAGGCTTCTGAGGGTGCAGGGTGGGGGCACCTGCTACCCTAGATGGCATTTTCCCTTCCCAAGTCTGCCCGAGTAGTTCCTGCAGCCTCGCCCCAGGCTTCGGGGAGAGAAAGCAGAGGCCAGAGCGGTGGGGAAGTGGTTCAGTCTAACTCTGGTCAGATGGGAGGCCCCAGGGGAGCGGAAGGGAAGCAATAAAACCCCAGCATTCCAGCAGCCCACCCGCCCCACCCTCTTCTTTACCTTGCAGAAACAAAAACTGCAAGCTGAGAAAGGGAGCAAATGAGCAAGGGCCTCAGCCCCCAGTGGTGGCAGGTGCTGGGCAGGTACAAATCAGAGCTGGTGTCTGCCGGCCCATCCCCCACTGGAGCCGAAATAGCAGACCTTGCTTCTTTCCCGCGTAGCTTTAGATAACTGCAATTTAAGTATTAGTAGGCAACATCTCTCCACCTCACAATAATTGTTAAATGAATCATACTTTTATAAATAACGCGAGATATAAAAAGGCGTCTCAGCAATAATGCGGGGTTATCTTTGCACAAAGATGTAGGTGTCTGTGGTGTGTGTAATGTTCCCATTGCTAGAGTCATTGAGGGAAGTTTTGTTCCTAGGGGATCCATGGAGGCCTGTGCAAAATCAGGGCAAGGGGCGCAGAGGAGCGAGCTGCAGCACCTCCCACAGGGTGTCCCCCTGGCTGGACCTGAGGGCGTCTGTGGCAGGAGCTCTGCAAGGTCCCCCTCACCAGTTTCCTGGAGCCAAGTTAGACTTTAGATCCAAGACCATGGCCAGTGTAGGGGCAGATAAGAGGGGATTGTCTAAAGGGTGCAAATGGGGATGACCAAGAGAGGTCGGGGGGCTCTAAGGCACTTTCTAGAAGGATCAGAGACTCCAAATTCATCCTCCCTCCAAGCAGCTTCAGCCTCTGCCACAGGCTCCCTGCAGACCCTTGGCCCTGCCACGCCCCAGGACAGGGGCGCCTGGAGGAAGGGGCGGGGGCAAGTGTCCCACAATTGCTTAAGGAGTGGTTCTTCCAAGAGCTGAGAGACTCAGGATGCTTGGACCTCCCACAGGGGAAGCCGAGGTGCAAGTGCTGGCATGAGTCACCCAAACCGTCAAGGACATCAGCCACTCAGCCAGGCAACAAACCCAGGGACCTCGACATGGGGCTGAATAGGTTGGGGGCTCAGGAAGGCCCCAAGGGGACCAAGTGAGTGTGTGCAGGGAAGGAGCAGCAAGAGTGGTGTGACAGGCCTGGGAACACCGTGGCAGAAAAGGGAGGGTTCTAAGGCCAGCACCCTTACAGGCCACCATGGAGATGCCCAAACTTACAGCTCTGATGTCCCATAAGGAGATGAACACAGCAAGGGTGCTGGCTTCTGAGAGCTGACCTGGGCATTCAATGCCCCCTGGGTGTGGTGCTGAGGCATGGTGAGTGCCCCCCAAGGGTCAGCTCTGAAGCTGTCACCATGATCACAGCTCATTAGGAAACAAGGCCAGACTCTGAACCCTCCTGCCTGTCCCCAGGCCACCTGGGCTTCAAGGTGACCTCGAAAGACTTGTAGATGGTGCATCCTGCCCTGGGGACTTGCAGCCGAGGGCCTTGGGTCCTAAAGTCTGGTAGATTCAAGGCCACATGCATGTGTGGCTCCTGAAGCCACAGCCTGTTGCTTCATGCGGGTAATAGCCACCCATGTCCACTCCATCCCCAGGACAGGAATAGCCGCTTGTATCCACCTTGATCTGCTCAAGACATCTGTACTGGGCTCCCAAGGCCAGTCAGGGTGCCCCTCCCTGAAACCTTCCTGGGCACAGCACAGCAGCCCCCACTTGCATTCTCAGGCTACACGCTTAGGACCAAGCCAGGCCCACTGTTCTCCTCTGCTAGGCTCCCTGGATGGGACCCAGGCATGTCTCTGAGCGCCCAGGGGCCAGCCCCGGAAGGATGGGATGTCCCACCTCAGGAGCAGGAACATCAGGCCTCCCAGCCTCAACCTTTGGGCAGAAGACCCCGGCATGGTTGGCTTCCCTGCCCCATGCCTCAGTCTCAGACCTGAGACCTGAAGTTACTGCCAGGACTGACCCTCCCCCCAGATGGCAGCAGAAGGCTCCCGTGCAGATCTCAAAGTTACAAAGATAGCAGCCTGCAGGGAATATTCCAATTACCAACAGCACTGATTAGAAGGGCAAACTCCTCAACTGCAGGGCTGCCCTCTTTCCACAGATGCAGACCCTGACGGGGTCCTTGTTATCAAACAATGAAACCTGAGTTTGTACAACGGCGTCCTGGTCAATCTCCAACTCAAGCCGAGACTCTGCGACTCAGTTTCCTCATCTGCAGAGTGAGATGGCCAGTGCCCACCCTGCTGGTCTCCTGAGGAGATCTCTGAGGGTCCCAAAGCTAGAGAAATCCAGGGCAGGAAGGCTTTAAGATTCAGAGACAGATGGGACTCGCTCTGGGATTTCCAGGGAGGCTGGGGGAGCAGGTGACCCTGGCCCCACCCCACCCTGTGCAGTGCAGGGGTCCCTCTTGTCATGAGCCACACAGGAGAAGGCTGCCTGCCAACTCCCTGACCATGGGCAGGCCCGGCAAGGTGGAGGAGGAACTCCTGAAATTCAGGTAGGAGCACCACTCGGATTCCAGCCATAGAGTAGGGTGCCCTCATGCCAGGGTGTTAGGCAAGCCCTTGACTGTGGGGAGCTTCTCCGTTGGCCCACATGCACCTGGGAAAGGCCCAGCTCCTAGGCCTTAAGGGAGAGACCTGGGAACACGCCCACCTCCTCAAATCTGTTCAGCCCTGACTCAGCCTGCTCAACATGGCTACAGTGGAACGTGAGGAAGTGCCAGGGTGGCACTAGGAGTGAGGGTCATGTAGTCCTGCCCTAACTAATTGGCTGCCCTGCCTCCCTGAGCCTGAGGCTACAGGCTGGAGAATGCCTACTTTAGAGGCAGTCACATCAGGCACAGAGGAGGAGGACTGCCTGTGAGTGACCCCTAGGGTGTGACGCCAAGGACCCTGCCCTTCTGTCATCCTCAGCTTCCCCAAGTCACTAGAGTGGCTAATGCCATCGGGCCCCACCCCCTCCACATAGGCTGCTTGCCTGGGTCCTGCTTGGGCATTTGGTACCATGCCACAGATGCCAGGCCACTCAGAGAACCACGGCAGCTGCCCGGAGTCCAGGTGTCTCAGGACACCCTGCTGCACTAACCTCATACAGCAAATTCTGTGCAGAGCGGCTTATTTGAAGCAGCCCCTGAGACTGTCAGAGATTAACCAGAGTGACCATGTCCTAGAGACTGAAGGTTTATATTCCCTCCCAGCCCTAAACCCCCACAGGATGGTGCTAGGAGGTGGAGCCTTTGGGATGTGATTAGAGTTAGATGAGGTCATGAAGGTGGGGCCCCGTGATGAGACTGGAGTCCTTTTGAAGAAACTTGAGAGATGAGCTCTCTCCCTCTCTCTCTCTTTCTGCCTCATGAGGACACAGGTAGGAGGCAGCTGTCTACAAACCGGGAAGAGAGCCCTCACCAGACACTGAATCAAGATCAAATTGAGTCCTTGTTCGCGGCCTTCCCCGAGAACCGAAGGGAATAATTCCTGCTGTTCAAGCCACCAGTCTATGGTACTTTTGCTAAAGCTGCACAAACTGACAGAGACACCAGAACGGCTGAGCACGCCACTGTCCCTCACAGGCCTCCAGGGGACATAAGCCATCACATCTGCTGCCCAGTCTTCCACATTCCCCTCACTCCACACAGGCCCCTGCCAGCTCCCTCTCCATGTCCTGGACACACCTCCCGGCCTCTGCCCACCCTGCTCATGGCCACTTCTAACTCCAGCCTTTGAGGCCTGACTTTCAAGGCCACCTATCAGGGCTGTCCCGGGCCATGCTGTCTCAGGGGTAACTCTTATTCTCTACCTTGGCCCCTGGTTATTTTTCCTTCATTGTGCTTACTTAAAATTGAAGCCATCTTATTTTTGAGTTTTCTCATCTTGCCTCCCCTCCCCACCCCAAGTAAAACATCTGAAAGCTGGGGGTGGGGGTGGGGGTGGGGGGGCTGGGGCTGTCTTTGTCATCACTTCCTCACCAGTCTGAGCCCTGCCCTTCTCAAGGATGTCTGTCCAACATCTTCATTCAATAAATGAATAAATACAGGGAAGGCACCTTCCTCCCTCCCACCCGGTACTTCTTTGTGTCTGCCTCACTATATAAACTCTTTCCACCATGTGTGAATACTGCCTGACATCCACTGGGGCCTTCTGGAAGGCTTGGGGCAGGGGAGGGGTGGTCATACACTTTTCTGTGCTGGGGATATAACACAGGCCCTGCACAAGTCGGGGGTTAAAAACATGTGTTTAGTTACTATAAGTCCTTGTCTGCTTACTTCAACATCTGGGACATCTGTAATGATGCTTCCATCAATGATGATTTTCTTTGGTTACCTGAGACATTTTTTCCTTCTTTTCATATTCAGTGATCTCTGATTTTATGTTGGACACTGTGATTATCATGTTGTAGAGACTTTGGGTTGTGTTATCTTCCTCTGAAGCACGTCTAGATTTTCTAGCAGGGAACAAACTATCCCTCACACTGCAAAAGCATCATTTTAGGCTCTGCTGGGGGAGTCTCTGTCATTGCATCCTGGGATAAAGTCCTGACTCTTAGGGCCCTTCTGGGGCTCCAGCCCAGGGTGTTCACCAAGCTCCTCTAATGTGGCAAGACTCAGTGCTATGCTCTGTCTCACTTCTCTGTGGAATACTGAGAACTTCTTGTGGCTCTCTGCACTTTAAGATGCTGTTTTCCATTGGGCCCCTTGGACACTTGCCTTGAACACGCCATGCCAACTGTTTGTTGGTCAAGAATGCAGGAGGAATTTATGTACAAGCTTTGCAGCAATTCCTGTTTTTTTTCTTGAGACAGAGCCTCAAGCTATACCCCTGGGTAGAGTACTGTGGCATCACAGCTCAGAGCAATCTCCAATTCCTGGGCTCAAGCAAGTCTCCTGCCTCCGCCTCCGCCTCCGCCTCCCAAGTAGCTGGGACCACAGGCACCCACCACAATGCCTGGCTATTTTTTGGTTGCAGCCATCATTGTTGTTTGGCGGGCCTGGGCTGGATTCGAACCCACCCGCTCAGGTGTATGTGGCTGGCACCTTAGCCGCTTGAGCCACAGGCGCCAAGCCTGGAGCACTTTCTTTCCAGGACTTACCCCTAACTTTCAGCCACTTGGCGAGCTCTTGATTCTAACCTCCAACCCTGTGAGAGTCCACTTTCTGTTGGAGAAATCTCTGATTAATGTGGGTCTCATTGAGGGTGGGAGGGAGTCCAGCTTCTGTCCAGGGTCACAGTCCTTCTAGTTCTGTGCCTTTAGTTGCCTTCCAAAACCTACAAGTAGTTGTTGTCAGTATTTATATATATTTTGTCTAGAGTTTATACCTGTTATAAGCAGTAGAGTTAGTCTGATATGAGCGACTGCATCATTATGGAATCATGGAAGTTATGGGCTCATAAACACATTCATAATTATACTTACAATAATATATTTGCATACCTGAAGTAGAGGAAGGGTCCTTAAATTGGTTCCTTCAAATCAAAGTGAGAACAATGGTATAAAAACTGCCCTCCAGAACAGCCCTTGGCCGTTCCCGTCCCTCCCCATTTAGGGGCAGAGCACACTCCCCTCAGCCATGGGGACTGTGCCAGGACAGAGGGGAGCCCCAGATGTGCCTGGAAGCCCTGAGCAGACAGGAGGGGCAGCCTTCCCAGGCCCCAGGGCTCCCAGACCCAGGACTTCCTGACAGTCCCCTAGGGAAGGATCACAGCCATGGAGGAGGAGGTTTCTGTCAGCACAAGAGCCCACTTCATGCAGGTTTCAAGCCTCCAGGAGGCTAGAGGTGAGGGCAGGTTGAAAGAGAGATTGATGCATTCGTTGATCAAAACTTGTAACGGTGCCAGGCCATGTCAGAAAATGCAGCACTCGTAATGCTGCAGAGGGAGGCTGCTTCTCCATGTCGGCCCGTCACCTAGTTAGCAGATCCAAAAGCAGGTTTGTATTTTGGGAACTAATTAAGGCTCAGGGACTGATTTAACCTTCAAATAAATTCCTTCCAGGGCCGAGCTGCCAGCACAGTTAGTTGGGCACCACAACTGTACCAGGAAAACCCCCAATCGAGGAAGAACTAAACTCTGACGGGAAGGGTGCAGGGAGGTAGGACCAGCGAGCACCAGGCAAGCGGGGCTGGCTGGCGGCCATGCAGCCATGGAGCTGCAGGCAGAGGGAGCGTGGGACCTGCTGCTGACCTCCACAGGGTGACGGCGCCAGCAACCCAGGATGAACAGAGGGAGGAGTTTGCAGACGGTGGCATCAGGGTCCTTACACCCCTGTATCATCCTCACAGCTGCCCGGGGCAGCACTGGCCTCATGTTGACCACCACTGCCTTGTGAAAACCAACCAGAGGTGTCTTGACCACTGGACAGAGGCGTAGGATAGGGGCTCCTGGAGGGCAAGGGGCTAGGTAGCAAGTCCCAGCTCCCGGGAGCCTCATGACAAAAAGGTGGGGAATGGCCTCTAAAAATCCTCCAGACTGCAAAACCCAAGGACCTTGTCAGCTCTGAGGAGCCTCCTTGTCTGGGAGGAGGCCCTGGGAGGAGCAGTGTGTCCCTGGGGCTGGCCAGCGGGATTCTAGGGCACTGACATTTTCTGGTACAGAAGATGGAGACTGAGGAGGTCAGATCTCTCCCCGTGAGTTGTCCCACAAATAAAAGGACACATGAAGATGGCCCTGGGACCTCAGCCACCAGGGCAGGGCTTCTTCAGGCGAGCGGGGCCCAGGAGGGCTGGGGGGCGGCCACCAGGGAGAGCCAGAGCCAGGAGACTCAGGGCCTCCCTCCAGGGTGCTAAGCACAAGGACAAGGAATCGTCACAGCACCTGGGGGCTCTTAGGCTGTGGCTGACACTGGGGCATTTCCCGGAACTTCACATGACTTTACTGCACAACACTTTGGCTGGCTCTGATCGCCTTCAGAGATGTATAAAAGACATGAGGATAAGATAATAACAGTGACGATCACAACAAATGCAGCGGCAGCAGGTAATGTCCCCACATGTAACCAGCAGCTGCAGGCCTCACATCTTCTGTTCTCCTCTCCACAACCTCCCAGGAGCAAGCTGAGGCCCACAGCAGTTCAGGAACAGCAGAGGTCGCACAGCCAAGCCAAAAGGAGTCTGCCTTCGGCACCATCACTGATACCCCAAACCCAAGCCCTGCAATTCTGACACCCCAGCTGGGTCTGGCCTCTGGCCTGACAGCCTAGCAGGGTGCGGAGGGTGGGCCACAGGCTCTGCCGTTCCTGTGTGCGGCTTCCTACCTTCTCTGTGGAGCTGGCCCTGCACGTGGTGCCACTTCTTACCTATAGAACTTTCCGCACCTTAGCATCGACTCCGAGCACGTGTGTCTGCTCATGAGCGTCCCTCTCCACCTCTCCGCTACCAACCCAGACAGCTACTCCTGGAGCCCATCCTACTCTGGACCACTCCTCACATCCAGAGAAGGGGTCACTCTCTTAGGCCCACTAGGCCCTGATCATCTCTCTGCATGTCCCCCTTCAGCTCTGGCTCCTGCAGGATGGGGATAGGACCCCGTCTGTGTTTCTACCCCATGTGTCCTGCAGCCTGCTTGGGCCTGGCCCCTACTCAGTTAACGCGTCTTCAAATCACCAATGGGACCAGCACAACCTTAGGGGATATGTGTGCGGCCACTAGCAGCTCATGGAGCATTTATTTGCACCTATATGAAACCCCATTATGTGGTGAAAATATTTTAAAATTTCACTCATTCTTTTTTAGTAAAATTAAAGGATGGTTTTGCCTTTCTTTGACTTAGGGCTGAGACCCAAAGTGGAAAGAGATAGACATTCCAGGAAATAAAGCACATTCCCTGTGGCTGCCAGGCCTTCCCAAGCACTGTGGTGATCTAAGACCGTCAAACTGAGCCACGGAGGCCCCCCTGGTGGTTACTGCAGCAGCCTTGCAATCCGCCTGTTTGGGTTTAGTCCACCAGAGCTGGAATGTCTAATCGGACCTGGCCAGGCTCTATAACCTCTCTGAGCCTCCCTCTCCTCACACACAAAGGGTGCCCTAGTGCCCCTTCACACTTGTCCCTTTAGGGGCCCACTCAGCTTCCAAAGCAGACAAGAACCAGATGCGGGGGCGGGGTGAGCACTCCTGGGGCAGTGAGCATCTGTCCTACAGCAGGTGTGAGCACCATGCGCCAGGCTCTGCCAGTGGGTGATGGCCCCTCTCCTTGCAGTGCTGGGAGACTTGTGGGCAGGTGGGGGGCAAACAGCGCTCCCTGACCCACTACACCCCGGGGTGAGGAAGCTCCCTTCTGTGATCCTGCTCCTTCTATCAGAGTCCGAGAGAATGAAACAGCCAGCGAGACAGACCCGCTGTGGCCTAGGCCCCAGGGATGGTTGGACGGCTGTTCCCTGGTGTCATCTTATCACCTCAGCACACGCCATGGCTCACATCTGCACAGAGCTGCCCACACCAGAGCCCTAGACAGACTCTGGACGCTCAGGGCATGTGGAGGGCTGGAGCACAAGCCTGGGGTAGAGGTCAGAGGTACCAGTGTCAGGTCACAGGTCAAAGGCTGCGTGATGGCACTTTTGGCCTGTGGAGGAGTTTGGGGGTCCCCAAGAGGAGGAAGGAAAATAAGCCTCGGCTGGCCTCTGGGGAGGGTCCGTGTGTGGATTCATTCTGTATAAAGCCCCGACTTCTAATCCAACTGTATTTGGATAAAAGGCCTTTAAAGGGGTCAAATTACAATGAGGTCACTGGGGTGGGCCCTAATCCCATAGAGCTAGGGTCTTGATAAGAAGATCGGGACACAGACACACACATCCATGGGGATGTGGGAGAAGGTGGCCATCTGCAGGCCGAGGAGAGAGGCCTTGCAAGGAACCAACGCTGCCACACATGACCTTGGACTTCTGGCCTCCAGGACTGTGAGGCACAAGTATTTGCCGCTTCGGCTGCCCAGCCCATAGCAGCCCTGGCAGACTGATTCTTACAGGATACATCATTTGACTCTAAAACAGGACTTCTCCAGCCCTCCCGATATGGCACGTATGCCAGTGAGTTTACAAATGTCTTCTGAAGCCGTCATCACGTGAAGGTCTAGAAAGAAACTCCGTCTCCTGAGTGGGCTGCACCGTGTTCATCCTCCTCCTCCTCAGCCGAGATGTGGCCTCAGCGAGTTGTTCTCTAACACCTCTGCGGCTTTCCCGGACCACACTGCTGCATCCACCGTGCACCCAGCCAAACCCCCTCGGATGTGAGCTCCCTGGGGGAGCAGCCGGAGCTCACTCCTCCCCACCGCCCTGGCCAGCACCCTGCCTGCCTCCCTCACACCCTGCTCGGGACATGCTCCCAGCAGCAATGCCACCTCGACTGAAGGCAGCACCACGGCACTGGCTCAACTCATTAATATTCTGCCTAAAACAAAAATCTAATGAATGCCCTATTTTCCTAATTGGGTCAGCAGAGCACGCCTTGGATGGAATCTAAGCAGTTCAGCATCTACCTGACAGTGCCACCCAGTTTTCCCTTTCGGGGGTTGGACTCTCTCTCCCTAGCGACTGCTGGTCTGGCCCTCATAGCCAGCATTCTCGATGAGGAGATCACTCAAAACACCGGGCACGTTTTCTGACACGGCACAAGCTTGCCAAGATGGAGGAGTGAGAGACACATTTGGAAAGTTGGGAACGTGGACTCCACTCTGCAGGTCGCACTCTCCCTCCCGGGGCGGCACAAACATTGAGTCCTATCGCCACGGCATCTGAGTAATCCTGGCGGATGTTACATAATATTCCTAGAGGCAAGACGCTGCTCTTTATGTGACAAATTCCTCAGAGAGGAATCATCTTAGGCCAGCTGAGATGCTTCCCGACTTTTCCCATCATCAGTGACACCGCCGTGGACATCTCGCACCCTTCTCCTTCTGAACAATTTACATTTCAGGGAGCAGAACCCCCAGGTCTAGAGGTCTGAGCATTTCCAGGCTCTGGACACACTTCTGGCCAATCGCTTTCTTTTCTTGAAGAATTACACTAATCGATATGGCCAAGCTATTGGAACCGATTCCCTCTTAAGAAAAAAGAAAAATAAAGTAAAACTATTTTCTAAAGTGAGAAATAAAGAAAATGTGTTTTAACCAAAGAACAATGAACTTGGAAGAGCAAGAAAACCAGAGCACTCAGGAGGAAAAGCACTTTCCACAGACGTGCATTCTGAGAGGGGCTGTAACTCCCCTCCAGAGGGCTCATTAGAACAGAAGCCTTTCTCCCTGGAGCAGAAGGCAGAGAAGTGGCCTCTGGTGACACCCAGCCTGTTCCAGAGCTCCAAGTCAGTGACATTCCTCCCACTTGTGCACAATCTTCCAATGAGGCACACCCATCAGCTGTGGGGCTGCCACATGGTCATGCTGGGTGCCAGGGACAGAGGGGAAGTGGAAGATGTGGGTGCTGGTGCCTCCAGCCGTCCATGAGCACCATTTCCACAGACCTGGGGCAGGGCTGTGGGCAGAATGGGATGCGACTGGGATCCTAATCAAACACAGGGTCTGTGTGTTGAGAAAGAAGGCGAAGCCCAGTGAAAACAAGAACCAAACAGCGGCCCTTAGTGAATGGAGAAACAGTCCCCATAATTATTGAGAGATGAGGAATAGGAAGAGCAGAACAAAGGGGAAGAGACGGCCCCTTTCCAAGCTGTTTGCAGCAGCGGCTGAAAATAGACACCGGACGAGGTGGTGCTGGATGCAGCTCGCCAGGGGCGTCTCTGCGCTCCCTGCAATTCAACAGCGAGCCACGCATGGGGTGTAGGAGGCGAGCCCGCCACTGGGGAAGCACCTCCAGACACATCTGGGTAGTCCCCATGCCCCAGAAAAGCATGAGGCCAAAGGCAGCTGGCAAGGCTCCTGATGCCTGGCGTAGGGCCCCCGCGGGACTGGAATCAGGTCCCCGGGAAGTGGGGGTCCTGGAATATGCCTCTCAGGTAGACAGCAGCCCCAGGCAGAGTCTGCAAAAAAAGTGGTGGGGGTCTTTCTATGGGGGCAGAAAGCTGAGGCATCATCCTTCCCAGGGCTTCTGGGGGTGACGTCTGAGCCTCCAAGACCACAGGAGCATCATCTGCAAATTAGCAACTGGTGATGGTGACACTGGCAAGCACTGACCAGCTGCTCCCCGTCCCAGGCCCTGCTCCCCACGCCCCATGTGTATCGACGGATCTGGCAGCCACATTCCCACAATCAGGGTGGTGGTATTACTGTCCCCATGTCGCTAAGGCAGTGACGGCAGCTCAGACAGGTGCAGTAATCTGCCCCAGGCCACACAGCTGGGAAGAAGCCAGCGCTCCAGAGTCCACCCTTGCCTTCCCACCCCGCTCTGTACATGAGGCTTGGACAGGACCCACCTCCTGGGGGCACTGTGAGCACAGAAGGAGACAGTCCTAAGGACAGCCATCAGCACAGGCCCCGGCAGAGGACAGCTCACTGCACATGGTGCTATTTAGGAATTGATCTGTGTCCTCAAAAGGACCCAGCACCCAACTTCACCCAGCTCTGCTCTGAGAAGGGGCAGGACTTCTGTTGGCTTGTTGGGCAAACTCCTAAACAAGACAGCCTCATTTTGTGGGTGAAGGTCCAGGCCCGGTGTGGAGGAGGGTACCCCAGGTGGGCCCAGTCTCCATCCTTCTAGGACCCTTCACTGCCCTGGGACCCCAGCCCAGTACAAGGTTCTAGGAGGGTCTTGGGAGGACTGAGGCAGCGCTGTGTGTAGGGGCCTGGGCTGTGCCATTGTGCCCAGTCAGGGCACCTGTTGGGACGCTGCCCTCCCTACCCACTCTGGGCATGACGCAGCCCCCCCTCCTGCCACCACAATTCTGATTAGGCTCCAGTGAGACGGGGTCCCCCAAATGCAGCCTTGTCTCGCAGGGCTGTGACGGCTTTGGCAGCCGCAGGGCCTCCTCTCTGAGTTTTTAAGTGAGAAAGCAATGCCAGGAAGCAAAGCCGTCAATCCCAGAATCTGCTGTCAGTGTTAAAAATAGGGGGGAACGTGCCTGGCTGCCAGGGCTCCTGCCGAGGAGGGGGCTGCCCCCTACCCTGCTTCGGCATTTTAAATTAATTTTAAATTGCTCTGGAAAGGGAACCAGAACCGAAAACCAGCCCGAGCATCTCTTGGCACTCAGCAGCTAACCCACCTGGCGTCTCACCCGTGCCCCTCGGTTCCCACTCCCCACAGTCTACTCCCAAGTAAGGCAGCCACGACCCCGAGCTCACACACGGGGTCCACCATGCAGACTCACCCACGGTCTTCAGAGAGATGAACCAGCTTGGTTCTGCCTGAGGGCATCCCCACCCACTGAGCCCTCGCAGTCTGGCCTCAGGGGTAGGCAAAGAGCCGGCCCAGGGCCTGCCCAGGAAGGCCCGGACCAACGGCGGGGCACAGGGCTTGGAGAATGTCCCCAGAGGGGACCCGCCAGGCGACCACCTCGTCCCCGGCTTCATGGCTGCGGCAGCCTCGGGGGCCCAGGCAGCATCCGGGGCTCCCAGGGGTGAGCGGGCGGCTGGAGGGGGACCAGCCAGCTGGGGGGCGGCTTCTTTATCTTGCTAGAAGACATGGCACAGCCCGGGGTATGGAGGGTGGCTCCACACCTATTCCCAAGTGCCAGAGAGAGTTTGGGGTCCACTGGTCTTCATTTTATAGCCAATAAAACCGAAGATGAAAGGCTCTCTCAGGACAGCCGCTTCTCCATGGAGTCTTAGCTACGGCGATATTATTGCTGCTTCCTAAAAAGGAAGCCAGAACTCTGGATTTTTATGTGAAATCTCCTGATTTTAAATACCAGCAACTAGTTCCTATTTTATCAAAATGTGCCTTACAGCATGGGCTAAAAGAATCTGCCCATGAGCTGCCAGGAATTTGGGGGTGGGGGTTTGAAAGACGGGCACTGTCAGGGCCTGGTGGGGGCGGCCGACGCACCAGCTCTCTCTCTGAGCACACCCCCACGGAGGGAGAGAAGCATCATGGGCCCGTCCTCGGGCATTCTTGCCAAGCTGCTTCCCAAAGTGAGGCCCATGGACCCCGGATCCTTGAGGATGACTGTGTGAAACAGGTTCCAAGGTCACGCTTGGGAAATGCTTCCCCAAACACAGTTTGGGGGCTTCTTTCTCGCAGGACTTACCAGGTGTGATGGTGTGTGATGAAGTGCATCCTGAGGGCTCAGGAAGGGAATCGAGTGGGCAGCACTTCCAATGGGGGTTGACACCAGACCCAAGTTTGGCAGAGGGCCTGGGAGCTCACCAGGATCCAGCACCAGCACCTCTGCCTTGGCAGGTAAACACTGAGTGTGCAGTGGAGGGACCCGGCTCTGAGGGGCCTAGGTAAGTGGAATGCTTCTGATGGCAACGCACACCCCACTTGGGGACACACTGTGGGTACAAAGCTCAGGACCAGAATCTGAGACCCAGTCTTCCCCCACCCGCTGCCCTGAGGTAGCAAGCCCACCCCAGCCTGTTCTGTGATTTTGAGAAGCGTAAGGCAGCCCACCATTCTGGAAGGGCAGACACTGAGGCCTCTGACCTGATGGAGGGGCGACCTCACGCGGAGGCCTGATGCGTAAAGAAGTCACAGGAGGAGCTGAGTAGACGTAACTCAAGACTCAAGATGATGCGGAAAAAACAGATGGAAATCCACAATTTACACTCTGTCAATCACACCCGTGTGAATTTTGTGACCGAGAACTGGAAAAGCACATGGAAGCCAGATGATCTCCTGTCCAGTGGGGGCAGGAGGTCGAGGCCTGCGTAGGAATTAGGGTTCTGGTTCTGGGGTGGGTCCCGGAGCCACCTGCACCAAGGTCAGCACCTCAGTGCCCCTCTGTCAAGTGGGAATGCCAGGGCGGCTGCTGAGACCTCCCACACACTCACATACACACACTCACACACACACGTCAGCACACAGCAGCGCTCCTGCTCTCTTTGAATTTTTTGATGACAGCATTTACGTCATAAGGATGGAACCACAGCACAAAACATGCAAACAGAAGTGTCACATCTAATCTGTCAACAACCGCCAGTTCTCAAGTCCTCTGGGTGGTGGTCTGAGGTGAATGATTTCTGTGTGTTATCTCCTTTTTAAAGATAAATTTATTTATTTATGGCAAAACACACATAACATAAAAGGTATCAATTTGGCCTGTGTGAGGGGCCCAGTTCCTGGACACTCAGCACATTTACACGGCTGGGCAGCTGTGGCCACTGCCCAGGCTCCAGAACTTTGACGTTTTCCCACACCAATTCTCTGTCCCCATTAAACACTAACCCCGCAGCTTCCCCCCACCCCCTGGTCCTGCCACAGCCCCCCAACTCTACTTCCTGTTGCTATGGATACGAGGACCCCAGGGACCTGGGTGGAAGCACACGGTATTCGTGCACCTGGCTTCTCCCACCTGTCAGGATGCCCTCTAAGTTCACTCAGGTCAGAGGGTGTGGCAGAACTTCCTACAGCACCTCCCTTAATCTTTGTAATCGTCAGGCAGTCAGTACTCAGATGGCCAGGTGGGTTCAGAGAACTCAAGCAGAGCGCCCAAGGTCACACAGCCCCACTACCAACTTGAACCAGAAGATGCTGCCTCTGAAACTTCTGGCCATGGCACTGAACCTCCTCCTCTCACAGCCATGGAGGAGCAGGCAGGAGCCATGGTTTTCCATGAGGCCCATACACGCTGGCAGCAGGGTCCAGGCGCAATCCCCAGGCTCCTGCCCCCAGGTGCTCCTGAAGCACACCCAGGAGCTCTCCAGGACACAGTGTGGAAGGCTCCTCAGCCTCCCCCCACTGAGACCCAGTTGTCCTTGTCACTTGCAAGTGTTCCGCCAAGGTTCCAGGCTCTGAGCTCCTACGCGGGCCTCAGATAACTGTGGCCACCATTGCTGTCAGTTCACAGGGAGGGCAACTCCGGAGCAGCTATATAACTCAGGGTTGTGAGGCATCTAGACCTTCTAGTCAGTGCTGAACCCCACTGGGCCGTTGGCACATGGAGAGAAGTTGGATAAGGAGAACTCACAAGGCCGGCTCCTCAATCTGGGTCTGAGCAGGGCCACTGAGCCCAGATGGTTCTCTGACAAGTGCATGAGGGCCGACAGCTATGTGGTCAGGCTCCGGTGGAGCCTGGGACTCCCTCACTCTTGGAGCTGAATGCTGTCTATCTATAAAATGGGCTCTGTAAAAGCCACTGCCCAGGCTTGCCGAGAGCACGTGTGGTTGACTCATGGTCCTGTAGTCCAGCCCATCAGCCCTAGCACCTTATTTAGTCAACACAATGGCCCACCTCTTCCTTCTCAGGGTGACATGAAGCATGAGGGTGGATGTAAACCTGCAATTCTGAGACCCTCCAGCAGGAACCAACATCATGAAAATACCATGCCATGAGTTCCCAAGACCCTGTTACTTCCCCTGAATGCTGAATAATGACAGAAGCAGGGACGCAGCTCTTCCGTGAGCCACGTACCGTGTTCCACCGCTCACACGCATCATCTACGGAGGCCAAGACCCTTATAGCCACGTGTGACCCAGGCAGTTTCCTGGGGCGGGGGGTGTCACTGCAGCCTGCACCCTCCCCATGTGCCACGGCTTGGGTGGGTCCTCAGGGCCTGTGGCAAGTTGCAAGACACCATGTGGAGGGAATTAGTCAAATCCCAGCACACCGTGACCTGTGCTTCTCAGCTTTCATCCCAGCCCAAATGTGCTGGGAGCAGAAACTAGGCTGAGGGTTGAACCTGGCCCGTGCTCTGCGAGAAGGCGCAGAGCTGCGCAGAAGCATCCAGAGCATCTGCTTCCCTTTGCCGCTCGTGATCCGTTTTAAATGGAGTCGTCAAAATTCACTGCCATGTTCATATGAAATAACAGCAGCTCAATTTGCATAGTGCTGTGTGGATGGGCTGTATCTGCCCTTCATCCTGAACTCAGCCCTGTCAGGTAGGCAGGGGCCACCTGGCACCACGTCTGAAGGCACAGGCATGGCTGTGCCCCCGGCAAGGCTGGCACCCTGCCCCACCCCCGCTTTTGCCATCCACCCAGCAGGCCAGGACAGGGACCAGGATGGCCCGGAGTGCTGCATGCCCAGCAGCAAGGCAGACTGGACCCGGCCACGGCCCGCCATCCTCATGCCCAAGGCTGCATCTCCTGTGGATGTGGCAGTAGCCTCTCAGTGCAACCCCCCTGCTTCCTTCTCTTCATGAAAGATAATTGTCCACACAGCAAAGGATTCTTCTCAAAAATATGAACCATGGTGGCCTCTTTGCTGAATTGAACCATAGTAGCCTCTTTGGTGAACCCCCTGAAAGGCTCTTCAACATGTGGAGTACAGAAACCAGACCCCCGATTTAGGATCATGAGGCCAGGGAGGCCCAGATACCTTCAGTCCAACTTTTCCACCTCTTCTCCCTGACTAGCCCCCCCCCCCTGGCTACCCCTGGTGCCGGGGGAGGATCCCAAGCAAGTTCTTTCCCACCACAGTGGCTCGGCAACGGCTGTTTCCAGGAATGCACTGTCCACAAATGGCGATTCCTCCCACTGCACAGCTCTCAGCCCAAATGCTACCCCCAGGAAAGCCTTTCCCGAGCATTCTTTGGTTCCTGGTGGGTAGTCCCCCTCCCCTGAGACTCTTGCTGTCCTTTCTCCACTGCAGCACTAGTGCTGAGTGCAGACACACAACAAGCTGAGCATGCAACCGCTCTGGGCAAATGGGCAGGTGGGTGGAGGGACGGATGGTTAAGTGGGCAGGCAGGTGCCCACTCCATCTCTCCAACCTCTCCTCCAAACTCAGCTCTGAATAGACGGATGGCTAGGTGGGTGGGTGGATGGAAGGATAAATGGATGGATAGATGGATGAATGGAGGGATAGGTGGGCCAGTGAATGGATAGAAAAATGGATAGGTGGATAAGAGGGTAAGTAGACGGATAGATAGATAGATGGGTAGGTAGACATGTGGGTGGATGGATGGATAGATGAATGGATGGGTGGATAGGCAGGCAAATGGATGGACAGATGGATGGACAGATGGGTGGGTAGGTGGGAGAGGAGACGGGTGGATAGGTAGGTGGGTAAGTGGATGCATACATAGATGAATGAGTAGGTGGGTGGAGGGATGGAAGGAGGGGTAGGCAAGGAGGCAGACAAGTGGATGGATGGCACGATGGGCAGATGGAGAGATATTATCACTCCCAACAGAGTCAAAGAAACCTCTTTAGAGACGGTAAGAAACTCAACTCCCTGACATAAGACACACAGCCAGCAAGTGGCAAAACAGAATCACAGTACTGCCCCTCAACCTGGCTCAGGCTCCATGACATGAGTAACAAGCCCAGGAAATCAATCACCCACACCCCTGTCACCCCCCAGCCTGGCCCTTACCCCTGAGGCCAGTGCCCAGCAGAGCTGGAGAGATGCACTAAGCTCTCTTCTCTCATCAGAATCAAACGCAAGAACAGACCAGGAACCAAACTCCCGAGCCCAGTTCACAACCAGGGTTATTGATGGGATGCCAGCGACTTTCAAACTCAGCTCGGCAGCGACTCACGTCCCCCAAGCGCGACACTCATCCTCACACACTCTCCAGCGACCCCTGCTGCTCCTCCTCACTGTGAGCAAATGTCCCCCAGGCCCGGCCCATCTCTTGCTCTCACAGTTAGAAGTCCCCTCCTCTTACAAGCCTCTGTGTGCCGACCAAGGTGAGCTCAGCCTTCTCCGTCCCACCTGCTCACACGATCTCCTCACCTGCTTCACACAGCCACCAGCTGAGCTTGGGGGATTTTCTCAGCTCTGTCCTTGGCGCTCCCAGACACACATCCACCTGGCTGTCCTCTCATGGGCCCTCTCACCCCTCGAGGCCATGCTGTCATCATGCGGATATGCCACATACACCTTTCCCACCAGTCACGGATGTGACAGGTTCACGCATGTGGGCCCCACACAGAGTGCTCTGAAGTTGGATGTGGTCTGTGGAATGCAGGGGGAGCGCAGGGTCAGAATTAGACCAGCAGAGCGTGTTCTCTGTCCATCCGCAGTTCACCGGCCCTTCCCCATCCCTGCGGCCATGTCCCCACCTGGAGGGGAGGGTGCCAAGTCCCGAGGGTTAGGACCCAAGGTCTCACTTTTCTTGGGAGAAGGAACCAAGACAAGCAGCCAAACACGTCTGCCTTCACTGGTTCACCTGAAACAATGGAGGAATATGTGCCCTTTGATGTCTCAACATCACAAATTATAGAATGGACATAAAGTCCATTCTGTAATGCACTTACAGTTAAAAAAGAAGGGCATGGCATAGACACCAAGTCAAGATGTGACTGCTTCAGTCATACAAGAGTGTGTGTGGTGTGCTCATGCATTGTGTGTGTTGAGTGTGTGTGTGGTGCAGTGAGTACGTGTATGCATGTGCAGTGAGTATGTGTGTGTACATGGTGAGTGTGTGGGCCTGTGGGGCTATGTGGGGTAGGGGTGTTGTGGTGTCTGAAGTATGTGTGCATGATGCTGGTGTAGTGTATGTGTCATGTGTGCATGTGGTGTGCTGCATGTGGTCCACATGGGATGAAATGGTGCGTGTGGTGTGGTGTGGTGTAGTGTGTGGTGTATGTATCAGGCATGGTCCATGTGTTGGGGGTGAAATGAAGTGTGTAGTCTGTGTGGTACATGTGATGGGTGCACATCTGTGGGCAGGTCGGGACTCTGTGCCAGGTTCTCTGGCCACAGTTCTTCTGGCTGCTTCCCTGTCCCTGTCACAACATGGGCAGGAGCTATGGGAGCTGAGTCACTGACAGCACCTCCTCCCACCCAGCCATGCCCTCTGTCCTGGCACTGCTCTTCTCCTTCATCCACCCCTCCATCCTGTCCTTCATCTGCATCTACCCCTCCATCCACCCTCCACCCTCTCCTTCATCTGCATCTACCCCTCCATCCACCCCTCCATCCTCTCCTTCATCTGCATCTACCCCTCCATCCTCTCCTTCATCTGCATCTACCCCTCCATCCACCCCTCCACCCTCTCCTTCATCTGCATCTAC
>NW_003852529.1:80230-93307 GCF_000181295.1 Otolemur garnettii | reverse complement strand
CATCTACCCCTCCATCCACCCCCTCATCCTCTCCTTCATCTGCATCTACCCCTCCATCCTCTCCTTCATCTGCATCTACCCCTCCATCCACCCCTCATCCTCTCCTTCATCTGCATCTACCCCTCCATCCTCTCTTTAATTCATCCCTCTATCCAACCCTCTGTGCTCTCCTTTATCCATCCTTCTGTCCTCTCCTTCATCTACCCCTCCATCCATCCTTCCATCCTCTCTTTCATCTATCCCTCCATCCACCTCCCTTTATCCATCCCCTCATCCTTTCTTTCATCCACCTCTCTGTCCTCTCCTTCATCCATTCCTCCACCTTTTCTTTCATTCATCTCTCCAACCTCTCCTCTATCCATCCTTCCATCTTCTCCTTTATCTATCCCCCATCCTTTCCTTCATCCATCCAGCAGACTCTGGTGGAGCAGAGCAGCCATGGTGGGCCAGGCATGTGGGGTGAATTCATGAAAAAAATCAGCCATGGGGAGCTTCTTCCCTAGGGCAGGGCATGGCCAGTCATGAAGAAAATGGGCACCTTGTGCTCCCTTCCCCCGATTCTGTGTCCAGGAGCTCCATGAAGCTCTGGCAGTGTTCTCTTCTAGGACCCAAGGAAGGACATCCAGCCCTCACCACACTGGCCACCTTATGAGTCCTGTTTGTGCAGGGGCAGCACTGACCTACCAAGCTTGCAAGCATCGCATGGTAAGTTCATGGAGGCCACTCCCACCAGGCATTTTAATCAGGCCCCAGGTCAGCAAATCCTGCTGCTCCCCTGTGGGTGTTAACCCTGCCATCAGAAAGTCATGTTCTCAGCAAGCCCTGCGATTACACCTGCTTCCAGTTGAAAATAAACGAGTTCCAAACCTACTAATGGTGTGCTCCTTCAATCTACCCTCTTAAAAATGGTTCGTGAAGGACAAATGCTTTTAAAGCACCACAAAAACAAGGTCGGGAATGGCTCTGATGCCTCCAAAGTGTATTAAGATGAAGATTTATGTGTTTTGTCCACCATCCAACGCTGAAACATGAGGTCTGAAATGAGAGTTGAGAAGACAATTCCCAGCCCTACCCATACCTGAACGTGCATCAAAACAGATGATTTCAATCAAAATTTCCACCCAAAGTCTCATTGGGCAGAAAGGAGGCTTTTTTGGTTAAAATTAGTGTTTAAAAAAAAATTGTGCAAATGTCCATCCCAGACTTAATAGCAGTGCAGCCTGGGGCTCTGCTACAAGCCAGGTGGCCCTGCCACTCTGAGCATGAGGTCTGTTTCTGTGAATCTTCCTACTGACTGCAAACATAGCACCCCCAACACCCCCACACTGTAGGGTCTACACTCTGTGATAATCCTGGCAGATGAAGACCCAAAGCCACAGGAGGTCTGCAAGTGGCAGCTTCGTGTCCATTCATCCATCCATCCATACAAACTCTGACAAGTGCTCCCAGTGTGTCGGGTGGAGTTCACTCCCTGGCCTCAGGGAGCTTAGAGCTAGGAACTAGGTAGGCAGGCACAGGAATAAATCAATGATCTGACCTGGGGTGGGGGAACCACAAGGCCAACAGAGAGCTGTGACCATGAAGAACAGGGACAGAGCTGACTTTGGAAAGCATGGCCTAGGAGCAGAAGGTCACGGGTGCAGCTGAAAGCAGACAGCAGGGGGCAGAGGCACAAAATCAGAAGACCTGGCAGGACCAACTCACACAGGGTCTCCCAGGGTCCCCAGGAGGAGGAGGGGACACCAGCCCCACTGCAGTAAAGTGTTTCAACGGGGAGGGGTGTGTGTGTGTGACACAATCTGTTCTATGTTCTTGGTTGAAAGATCCCTCTTCCAGCTGCTGGGGTGGAGACTGGGGCTGTGGAGGGAAGAATGGAAACAAAGAGCCCAGCTGGTGGCTACTGTACCCGTCCATGTGGTCTGTGTACAGGGTGACAGAACACAGGCTTCAGTGGAGACAGTGCAAATGGAGAGAAGTGGGATAAAAGTAGTTGGAGTTTGGAGTTGGAGACAGGACAGAAATGGACAATGGGCTGGACAGGAGGTAAGAGAAATGGAGCCACTATGGTGATACTTAGGTTTCCAGCATGGGACACTGGGTGGGTCGTGGAGAAAGAGAAATCTATGTGCTTTGGGGCTGGAGAGAGTTTGGCTTTGGAAATATGCATTAGAGGAGGCCTTTGGGGCCCCCACAAGAGTGGTCACTTGGGCAGCTGGACATAGAGCCTAGAGTCCAGTGAATTGGAGGTAAGAATTTGGGAGACACAGATATGGAGCTGCCTTTGCCGAGCCACTGGCCTCAGGCCCCTGGCCTCAGTAGGAGACAAGCCACTTTGTCTCAGGACACAGGGACTCAGGGGGATAGGGCTAAGTAGGTCAGAGCTAGGGAGCAGGGCAGAGGGCACTCACTGCAACCACGGGTGTGGACAGGGTTTGAGTGGGGCTGTTTTAAACCTGGGTAGATCCAGAAGAACCCTGAACATCGTCATCACATTTTAGGGACAAATCTCACAAAACGAATTTGGGGACTCGACAGTAGGTGGGAGAGGCCTCTGTCACTGGGGGTGGCCTGGGCTCCACCACCAAGCGAGACGGGCTCCATGAGGGACAGATGCTCCCCATCAACTCTGCCCATGCTGCTGGGTAAGTCCCTGTCCTTGTCTCAGCTGATCCGAGCACCTGACCTTGAGTTGATGTCACAGGTGCCCCATGTCCAGTGCTCCCCATGCCACTCCAACATAACTTGGCCTCAGCCCTGCTAATTCACAGCCACCCACATCTGGATGAGCCCCGAGTGTCCTCTGCCCTGTCTCCTCAGGTTGCTAGGAGTTTCCCCGTACCTAGGGCTCATCCACCTGCTCTCACAGCACAGCCTCAGTCCTAATAAAGGTACAATTCAGAGTCTAAACTGAGGCCAGTGGAAATATGGCTCCAACCTGCTCAACTCTCTCCTCTCAGACACCACCTGGATATTCTTTCTGGGGTCCTGGGCTGGACCCATGAAGAAGAGGCACCAGGTACCCCATTTTGGCCTTTTGGTACCAACTATCAAGAGTGCGGGGGTTGAACTGTGCCCCCGCCACCACCACCCACTCATGTTAGAGATTGCGCCCAGGACCTCAGAATGTGACCTTATTTGGAGAAGGAATCTTCTCAGAGGCCATCGAGTTAAAGCAGAACCATTTGGCGGGCCCTGAGCCAACATGACTAAGAGGAGGAAATGTGGGCAGATGGGGCGAGTGCCGAGTGAGGATGGAGACGGCTGTCTACAAACAAGGACAGAGGCCTTGGAGGAAGCAAATGCTGACATCCTGATCTCAGACTTCTGGCCCCCAGGACCATAAAAGAACGAATTTTTGCTGTTTGGGGCCACCTTTGGGTGTGTGTTACTTTACTGGGGCAGCCCCAACAAACCAAACGAGGCACCACAGGCATCCCCTGCATTGGTCCCTGAGTACCTACCACCTGGGCACCCTGTGGAGGGCAAGGAGTGGCCCGTCCAGTCCCAGCTCACACCCACATGTCCATGTTCCTCCTTGAGCTGTGGTCACCAAGAAGGCAAAGGGAAGAGGTGTTTGCAAAGGGCTCTGTCATTTGGAAAGTGGAAACCAGCTTCTGTTGCCGTGGCAACTCCTCCGGGACTCTTGCTATTTGCACATTTTGAAAATGGAGGGGGGAGGTGAGAAAGGAAAGGGGGGAGGAAAAATGAAGGAGATGGAACTGTCCGGGGTGAAAGAATGAAGGCGAAGAAGCAAGAAAAATTTAAGAAAAATCCAGCTTCAGATGGTGACCAGTCTGCGGCTGCTGAGCTCAGAGCAGGTCCCAGATTTCAGTCACTCAAGGGCTCCAGCCAGATGCCAGCCCAGCTCCCTGGTGCTCAGAGGGGAATCTGGGGCTCACCCAGGAGAAGCATCCCAGGCAAGACCACCCTGGGACCTGACAGATCCTCCAGGAGAAGCCAGTTGGACCAGGGACAGCCTCTATCCTTGTAAGGGATCAAATGTTTGCACCTCCTCCCCAAATCCACATGTAGAAACCTTAACCCCAAATGTGATGGGTTCAAGGTGGGGCCTGCGGGAGGGGATTAGGTCATGAGGTTCATGAAGCCCTCTTGGATGGATTCACCACCTTAGAAAAGGACAGTGGCCTGGCACCCCCGACGCCAGACTTCCAGCCTCCAGAACTGCGAGAAATGAACACTGGCTGTTTGTTCACAAGCCACCCGACTACGGTGCTCTGTGCTCTGTTGCTGTGGCCTGAACAGACCAGAAACACTTTCCTTCCAGACCCCATGACGCATCCCCCCAGTTGTGAGCTCCAGTGGCCCCCGAGATGCCTGTGAAAGACTTTGAGGGAGACCTGGGACCCCAGCACAGCTCTGAGGGGAGGATGGTTCCTAGGGTCCAGCTCATGGACAGTCGACTTTTTTCACCGGACAAGCTGCCTCAAAGAAAGACAAGACGCTATGGAACTAGGCAATGTCTAAATTTAGCCTGACGTGGAATCTGGAGCACATGAACACAGACATACTATTCTGGAGGGACGCAGACGAGAATACAATGGACCCCGGAGACCGATTCACCCAAGTGTAGGTGAACGCAGGGGAGTCAATGGACGGGAGGACCCTGTGACCCTGGGGCGTCTGCGGCCCGGCCCATGACTAGTCGTGTCTGCTTCACTCCCCAGTAACCCAGCTGAGGGAGGCGTGTGAAGGGGGGGAGTGGCCAGGCGGGCTCCGTGGCAGAAGGTGAGGCACAAATCGTGCGTCTCCAATCTCAGCCTGGAGCCCTCAGTGAGAGGACGCAGGAGGCCCTGGCTGACACCCCCTTCTGCTGCAGCCAGATGAGATGTGCTGTTTTTCATCACACTGAACCGGGTCCTGTCTCCCCAAAAGAGTCTTAGATTCACTCCTTCGCTGAGTGCATAGAAATGACACCTGTCCACTCCCAGGTGCAATGCCACCTCTCTGGTGCCAGGCATGGCGCCAACAGACGATCCAGCCCTGAGGACAATGCCTGAGTTCCTCCCTCACTGCCCTCGCCTGCCAGGTAAAGCACTATGCCTTCCTGGGTTGAAGGCCTCTCCTTGGCAGCCCCAGCCCCTGGCATGGCTCCCCCAGGGACACAGCAGCCCTGCAGGTCCCTCCTCAGCCCCTCCACGCTTGCAGCAGTTTCTCAGCTTGGGGCCATCTGCTCATTCTCTGGGGCCTGATCAGTACATCGGTCATGAGTCCCCTGCCCTGGCCACCTCTGTGAGAAGGACCTGAGGTGGTCTCTGTTTTCTGGATGATACTCACACACCACGAGGGGAAAGTCCGGGTCTGCCCACGCCCGGTGAGCCTCAGGCCCCCACTCCAGAGGGTGCCCAGGGCCACTCCCCTGCTGTCTGAGGTAGAGTGCACAGAGCTGGGGAACAGCACCTGGTGGGGAATGGCTTTGGAGGGGCCAAGACAAAGAGAAGGGAAGTGGGGAACCCAGCTCCATTTTGAGAGAAATTGTCAAGGAAGAGCCATGCCTGTGCAATTAGGATTCCGTGGTCCCCACAGGGACAGCAAGGCGCTGCCCAAACAGGAAGAGCACAGGTAAGACCACGCAGCATCTGGGGAGTAACATTAACACTGGGCCACAAAGAAAGCTTCCCAGGGTCCTCCCGTGTTGATCTCCCAGGAAGTCAAAATTGCAATTTACTGTTAGTACTTCTAGCACCAAAGGTTCTCGACATTGCACTTGGCATCCAAGGAGAGAGAGGATAAAACCTAAAGCAGGAAAAACTTTTCTTATCAGTTCACAAAAAGGGCCAGAGACATACAGGCCAAGGAGCAGGGGACTTATTTCTAAAGGTCCATGTTTGCTTGAGTTTTCCTGTGTCTACCCAGCACATTTTCACCCTGTCACCTCATGCAGCCCAATGCCACTAAGTTTTGCAAATTAAGGCCAGGATCCTCCTGCACAGAGAGAATGAAGCCCCTGGTTAGGTCCCAGCCAGGGTGAGCAGCTCTGGACCAGGGCAGAGGAGAAGGGCCAAGACCTGATCCCTCCCATTCCCCGTAGCCTCCACCCACACCCTCGTTCCCTGAGAAATGCCTCTCTCTAGATTCCTTCCTCCACAGGACCGCCAGCCCCAACCCCATACACCTTCTCCCTATCCCCAAAGAATTGCTTCCAGGGAGAAGAACATGAAGGTCATGTTCTCTCTTGTGATGTCAAGATGCCTACCACTTGGGAACTGGGGTTCCACAAGCCAGTTCATCAGCTCTCCAGAGCTAGAAAGGCCCTTCCTAAGGAAATGTTTCTAGAAGTGGTTCCCTAGGGACAACCACCCTCTGGACACAGCACAGACTCTGTAAGGTCCCTCACTGGCCCTGAGGACGTCTGGGCAGGGAGTCATATCAATGACCACCCCAGCATTTCTTCCACTCCCTCACCACCACCACCCCCAGTCGAATAGACCAGGACGCAAGCTGACATTCAGGGAGGAACATGCCATGTACACCTCCAGGGACAGCACAGAGGGGGCTAGGAGCCCGCTCCCCAGCCAGCTCTGAACCAAACCAGGTACACTTAGAAAAGAGAGGCAGATCCCTTGGGAAAGGGGCTCTCCACTTGGATTCTCCCAAGTTCCAGAATGCAAACATGCTGGTCCCAAGTTCACGTTTCCTATCCAGGGAGGGGACGGCAGGGTGGGGTGCTGCTAAAAAGACCCTCTCACCCAAGTCCTTGAAGGAATCCAGAACAGGTGGACGGCACCAATGAGGGCACAGATAGAGGCTCAGCCCCGCGGGAGGGGCTGAGGGCCAGGATCCCACCAACAGAGGGTACCAGGTAGGAGCAGGCACTGATGGCTCATATCCACTGCCAGGGGTGCAGCACAGGTGGGTGGGATTATGGGGCCAGGACAGGATGAGCCAGTACCACGAGCCCCTGGTGTGCCGTGAATGCCTCCCTGGGCCACTGGCCCAGACTTAAGGGTGCACTCCACTCAGCCATGCTGCCTTTGGAGAAGGAACTCCATCTGTATTCATCACCCCACTGAATGCAGAGCTGCTCAGATACCCACATCGCACCCCGATAAAAGCTTTAACACGTACCCATTAGCACAGTCACTATTCCGTGACCTCAGTCTACAGCTCTGACCTTTACTGCCCGTGACTCTCTCTGATTTCTAAGGATGCCCTTTCAGCATTGGGCACAAATGTTCCAGGTGCACAGCCCCAGCCCTCCTGCGGGGTTGGAACCCGCGCCCCAACCATCCATCTTCAGGTTGTTTGCCTTCATCTGGGTTTCATGTACTGATGGTGTATTTGTCATCACCTAATTCCACTGCTGACTGCTGTGCCTCCCTCTAAACTGATCAGTGTCAATTCTGGGCAAACAGTTTGGTGGAATTTCCAGCAGGGCCGCCCATGCTCATCATGCAAATAGTGCACGCCTGTCACCAGGGGCCCGGGCTGGCAGGAAGTGTCTAAACTCCTTAGCATTTGACAGTGTAATTGAAAACAAAATAGGATGAAGACTCCCACTTCCTCACTTCCAAAGGCTTGGCCCAGAGCTTGCTTGCATAGAAGTCAAGTCGCTCAGTCAGAAACAGACACTACTCAGGGTCAGGAGGGGAGATGGATGCACTGACCCTGTCCCTGGACCCTGAGCTATGTGACCTGCTCCCAGGGAAACCAGGGATCATACCCTGCACCTTCTATGAGCAGCCAGGACAAGTTATATAAATCCCAGGCCTCGGTTTCTCCATCTGCAATGTGGGGCTAACACTGTGATGACCGTCATTGCTATAAGCCAGATCAGGCTGAAGCACTTGAACTGTATGAGGCTATTGGCTGTTACTTATCCCATGACACAGAGGGAGAAACTACAGCACAGAGAGGTTAAATGACTCGTTCAAAGTCACACAGCCCATGAAGGCCACAGTCAAGAGGCAGACCAAGAAGATGGGCTAGGGAGTCCACGCTGGTAGGTGTGTGCTGAGTTGGGTTGTGCTCACACCTGCCACCATCAGTTATCACACCCTGAAGAGGCAGCCCAGGGCCTTGCCCACACAGGAGCAGTTACAGGAACTGCCACCACCAGTCCTCGGTCATCCCCTGCAGACCAGGCCTCTAGGGCAGAGGCCCCTCGGAACCTCACACTTTCTCATCCTTGGGAGTTCTCTTCCCCTGGGCTGCCTCGTTCTCACCCAGGAAACCAAAGTCCAGGGAACACAGAGGGGAGAGCATCCCACTGGCAGAGGCCATGTCCAGGAGGGCACTGGGTTCTGGGGGCCCAACTGTGTCCTCTCCCCTGATGCATGTGCTGAAGCCCCAGCGCCCAGTAATTCAGCATGCAGCCGTGTTTGGAGATGGGGCCTTTACACAAGCAATTAAGTTAAAATGAGGCCCTAATCCCATTCAACCATTGTGTTTATCAGAAGAGGAGATTAGGACACAGAGAGATGACCTTGTAGGACACAGAGAGATTGGGACCATCTGCGGGCCAAGGAGAGAGGCCCAGGAGGGGCCAGCCCTGAGACACCTCCATCTCAGCTTTCTCCCTGCCAGGACGAAATTCAACAATCATTTGTCATTTAAGTTGCCATCGATGGTGGTTTCCAGCAGCTGGGCAAACTCACTCCCCAGTGACCCCAACAACCTGTCCCAGAGTACTCCAGGACAGCAGGGACCCACACAGGCCTGCGCCCACAGGCTAGAAAGTGAACAGGATATACTGTCTGCACGTTGTCAAAGCTGGGACTGACACAGTTCCACGTGTCCCGTGCTAGAGGATCAATGCTTCCTGCCAGAAGATCAATGCTTCTAACCAGCTCCCGCTGTAAGAGGCTTCAGCATTTCAGGGCAAAGCTCTGCCCAGACCATTAACAGCCCCTGGGCTGGCCTTCCACCCCGTTGTCCATAGCGCCCCTCCCAGCTGAGCTCAGGCTAGAAAACTGAATACCACGTGGGGCCCCCTGAGGTCAGGGCTCAGTGACCACTGTGTGACATGGCAGGTCACTGTCCTCACCCAGTGAACTGTGAACTGTCCTCACCCAGAGGTGGGAGTCTCACTGTGGTGTTGGACAGCAGAATGGAATTGTCATAGCACCTACTTCAGTGCTGGCTATGCAGTCACGACTGGGTCACTGTGTGGGACCTTACCAAGGGTTATGTGTACACCTTCCCTCTGCCTGAAACTCCCCAGGCTCTGCTTCTCACACATCCAGGAACTCCTCCACGAGCATCAGCAAACCCGCCCCCACCTGGGACCTGTGAATGGGGCCTTAAATGGAAATAGGGCTATCGCAGGGCTGTAAGACCAGTGAGAAGAGGACTCTTGCTGGATAGGGCAGGCCCTGCAGCCAACACTGGCTTCCTGATGAGGGAAGGTGTCCTGGGACACCCCGCAAGGGTTTTTAGGTCAAGTGCCAACAGCAGACTCCACGTCTTGGAGGTGTCCCCAGGTGGCAGAGCGCTTTGGAGACAAGGCTGGGGTAAGACCCCATGCTTGCTGCCTCACAGGCTCCAGGTAAGCAGTGAGGATAGCCCAAAGTAGCAGGAAAGAGGGCAGATTCCTGGAATCTTCAGAAGTGAAATGGAAGGATCTGGTCACAAATTGCTGAGGAAGGGGTAGGTGAGGGCCAGGGAAGATGGAGGAAGACCATGGGTCTTGAGTTCTCATGCCATAACTGAGATGGGACGTCCAGGAAAAAGGCCTCTGGCCAGGAGAGAAGGTGGTTCAGTTTGCTAGAGCCGTCACTGCCACAGCAGAAATGGGCCGTCTCACATCTCTGGAGCTGGTGTCCTTCTCGGGGCTGTGAAAGAGAATCTATTCTAGGCTTCCCTCCTAGTTCCTGGTGGTGTCTGGCAATCCTTGGCACTGCTTGGCTTGTAGAAGCATCACCCCAATCTCTGCCTTCGTCTTCGCCTGAAGTTCTCCATCTGAACACCTGCATCCGAATTTCCCCTTTCTAAGGACACCAGTCTGTCAGCATTCCAGAGCTGGAAAGGCCCTTCCCCAAGGAAACGTTTCCAAAAGTGGTTCCCAGAGACAGCCACCCTCTGGACACAGCACGGGTGCTGGCAAGGCCCCTTGCCGGCCCTGAGGACATACCAGTGACCGCTCTGGGGTTTCTTCCACTCCCTCACTGGGCAGCCCTGAGGTGCCTATTCCCAGCCAGACCTGAACCAGCCCAGATGCATTTAGAAGAGAGGGGGCAGGGTGGTCCCTTGGGGAAGGGGGTCCCCACTCCGTTTCTCTCCCATTCTAGAATGTGAATGTGCTGGTCCCAAGTTCACTCGATGACTTCTATAGAGATCCTATCTCCAACTAAGGTCACATCCTGAAGTACTGGGGCGGGGCGAGTGGGGGCATACGAAGACGTGACAATTAAGTTTGTGAATCATCCTAGAAAGTGCTCCGGCCTCACTGCTGAACACCCCTTCAGTCACCTTCAAAGTGCCCCTTTGGGAAGCTGTGCACCGAAGCCGGAGCCTAGTCCACCGTCAAGGCACTTTTGGAACTCGCTTTCTCAAATGGCCATCAGGACTATCATCATATCACCCTTGATGTCCTGGATGTCACCAGAATGGCTTCCTTTCAACATTCCCTTTACCTTCAGGTAAACAGAAAAGTCACTGGGGGCCAGATCAGGTGAGTCCTCTGAAACGGTTATTTTCTTACTAGCTAAAAACTCCCCCCCAAGACAGTGCCACGTGAGCTGGTGCATTGTCGTGATGCAAGAGCCCATTTTTTGCACACACCTTTCTCGTGCCAAGATTTCTCAGTCAAGATTTCCCTAACTGTTTCTCTATCGACATTTGCTTGGTCTGCTATGCTTCTCACAGTCAGCCGGTAATTTTGCCGCACAATTTAACAAATTTTTACAATGTTTTTGTCAGTTCTGCACCCGGTGGCAAGTTTGAGAACTTAATTGTCAGACCTCCTATTTCAACATGTGAATTTTGGGGAGATGCGATTCATCCCATAACAGATGGCACCCTGAGACTGAGAGTTCCGGGCTAGTGGGGGGGGGGGGTCAGGTCTTGCAGCAGGTTGAGTCTGAAGGTCAGAGGCTCTGAGCAGAGGTCACAGGGAGGATGCTGCCAGCTGCCAGCAGAGGATCACAGGCGCTGAGGAAGCAGAGGGGGACATGAAGGGCAAGGGAGCAGAGCAAGGGCAGCAGCTGGACCTGGGACACACTCTACCCACCAAGAGAGGCGACACAGCCCGTCCTGCGCACCCTCTGTGTGTGGAGGCCACATCAGTCTGCCAAGGAGCCTGAGGGGTCCTGGAAGGAGGGGCAGTGCCTGGGACCCATGAATTCCCCAACATGTTTGTTGACCAAGCCGAGAAGGGAAAGGAAAGAAATCAAGGTTGAAACCAATACGACCACATCGCCGATGGAGAGGAACCCAGCGGTTCACTATGGAAGACAATGCTGGCCGGACACACCAGCACTCAGGGGGCAAACTGCAGCCACGTGGGGTCTGGGGCTGAGCAGCCAGGACGGGGCAAAGTCCCCATGTGAACTTGACTGAGAGATTCTTTGAAGGCATCAGAGATTCCCATATATGATTTCTATTAATATTTAAAGCAAGATGCATCCCATCCTCCACGACAACACCATCTTGAAAGAAGCCTTTGAACTACTTACAAGGTAGACAAGGGTTATTTTTGGATTAAGGATGAGGTCGTTCATTTAACAAACACAGATGCATGGCACCATCCCCTGCCAACTGGGGGCCAGAGGTGTCTCGGTGTATGCACGTTGCCTGCTTTCGCGACAGTAACATGGGGCATATGTTGCCTGTTACGTCACACCGCTGGCGGGTCTGGGCAGTGTCCCATCGCCAATCACGGGAGGAGTTCTGCAGAGGATGGATGAATAATCACACTAAGTAGGATAAATAAAAACTATAAATAGCCTCCAGGCAGTTCAGGTCAAGTCTGACTGCCAATGAGTTATGGGAAAAGCTTTCACTTTCCAGATCTTTTTGCAGATAAAGGCTTGTGGATCCTGGATCCGTCTGACGGCCGTCATGTCGTTGGTGGGCGCTCAGCGCCTGGGAGTGTTGATGGTGTGGGACCAGGAGTGAAGACAGAGCTCCCTGGCTTAAAGTTTGCAGAGGAGACGAGGCACACAGTGGACAAGGAAGACCAAACCCAGGCACAAAGAGGAAAGCTAAGTAGGACAGGCTGTGAGGCGGAGGCTGGCCCGGCGCGGTGGGAAGGAGGGGCTCCTTGCCTGGTAGCTCCTGGTGGCCACAGGGGTGGAAAAGTGAAAGCAGCCAGATGGAAGGAAGAGAGACACCCCAACAGAGGGCACCCCACAGACCACAGGCAGCAGCACAGGGGTCCCAGAGCCAGGTGGAATGGGAGACATGTCCATGGACCTCACTCTGGTGTGTCTCCTCTGCGTCCTGGACCCCTCCCCATTACCACGCCGCCAACTGAAAACTGACTTCCGGCAATTCTCACCCCTTGCTGTCTTAAGACTTGTGGGGGCTCCTCTGCCTGGTGCCACAGTCTGAGGTCACACCTGAGCGAGGCAGTGCTTGCTGGGAGGAAGGGACCCATGACGATCTTTAGGACAGGAGGAGAGCACCCCACCGCCACCCTCGCCACATGCTCATGACCTCCACACCCCCCAGAAGCATAAGGAAGGCTGAGGACAGTTCCCAGTGCCCCCAGAAAGGGAGGACTGGAGATGATGGCCACGACCATGCTGGTGCCTCTGCCTGGCTGGATGACGGCCCCCTGAAAGGGGAAACCTGCAGTTTACAGGATAATGTTTGTGGTTCCCTAAAACAAAGAACCGTTGTCACGGCAACAGCGGCATCCCAGAACACAGAGGCTATTCTGAGACACTAAACAATGAGTTTTGCCTTTCAAATGAATCTGATACAATTTGCTTGCAAAGCATCAACATCCTCTGAACAAAAACCAGTGAGCAAGAAGAGGAGGGGGGTGCTCAAAAGGCCAGGATGCCTTGGCTCCCAGGAATCCTGTCTCAAAAGGCCCGGGACGCCCTGGCTCCCGGGAATCCTGTCTCAAAAGGCCCGGGACGCCCTGGCTCCCGGGAATCCTGTCTCAAAAGG
>NW_003852529.1:67658-79869 GCF_000181295.1 Otolemur garnettii | reverse complement strand
CCTGTCTCAAAAGGCCCGGGACGCCCTGGCTCCCAGGAATCCTGTCTCAAAAGGCCAGGATGCCCTGACTCCCAGGAATCCTGTCTCAAAAGGCCAGGATGCGCGCAGGTCCCCAAAATCCTGTCTATTCATGAGACTCTCAATAAGCAAAACAGAAAGTCGGAGATGGCGGAGGTGAGGCCAGAGCGGGCAGGATCCCGGACCCTTCCCCGGCGGCTCGGCCAGGCAGAAGGCCCTACTGATGCTGTCGAGGGGCTATTTTGCCAGAGAGATGCTGGGCAGTCCCAGCATTTTCTTCATCAGACACACCACCCCCAATCCACCTCTACACTTTGAAAGGAGGAACCTTTCCCATTTGACCAAATTCTTTGCCAGTTCATGGAAAACTTCTGTTGTTGTTTATGACTATCTCAAGGAATCAGGATACTAACTGGTAGTGCAAACACAAGACCAAATAGCTTTTGTTCCCAGCACTGGGTGCCTGTCACTACCACGCTGGGCAAAGGGTCCTCAAAACAGCCTCTCGGTACTCAGAGACAGGAATGTGGGTGACCAAGGGGTGACAAATTGTGAGGCAGGCTCCAGTGCAAATGTTTTTGGATGGACTAACGAACAGGTATGCACGGTGTACACACCACACACCTGCTACGTCCCTGGTGCCTGCGCTGGGCCAGGCGCTGCCAGGCGTTTCACATTTGTGACCGTGTTTCCAACCCCAGGGCTTCCCGGTGCAACTGACACCCAAAGGAAACCATGTCTAACAACCCATCTTCTGCCTGACAAAATTATTTTCAATAAGAATCGTGTAATAACCATCATTTCCTTGATCCATGTGTTAAGTTTTAAAAGAAATCATTTTCAAAGAATGCACCTGTATGTTGATTTTTAAAAATATCATCCAAATTCAATAAATAGTTCATAATGAGAATTAAAATTTACACTGACTAAAAAATAAAATAAAATCATTCCACCTTGCAGTTCACCATTGACCAACGTTTTAAATTTCAAACATAAACAAAAGCTCCCAAGTGCTCACCTGAAACACAGCAGCAAGGGGAGACAAGCTCCCTGGCTTTTCTAGGCACTGAGTTCTCCTTAAATCTACTATTCAGTCATAAAAGGATGAGGATAATGACAGAGCCTGGAGAGCAGGACTGTGCAGAGCCAGCCCAGGCATCACCATGGACTTGACTCTTGAATTAAACAGTGGTCGCTGAGTTCAAGTGTGCCCTAGCACCACCACGGAACTGCATAACCGCATAACCGTAACCTAGTTCTCAACTAAAGGATACGTTACAAAAAGGTGCTACTTTGAAGTTGACAGCTACATTATTAAAACTCAACAGCACTGTGGCAATTGCTTAGAACCTGGACCACAAGGTGGTGCCTGTGGCTCAAGGAGTAGGGCACCAGCCCCATATACCAGAGGTAGCGGGTTCAAAGCCAGCCCCAGCCAAAAACAGCAAAAAAAAAAAAAAAAAAAAACCTGGACCACAATCGGGAGGAGTATATTATTACTACAATACTGTGAGCAGTCGCTATGGACATTCATCTCAGGAGGTCGGGAGGCTCAGTAACTTATCCAAGATCACCCTGGCCGTCATCTGAGTCCAGGGCCTGAGCCCAGGTCTCCTCAAGGAAGCAAATGGATGAACTTTAGATGGATCTAATGTCGCTCTGAACCCTCTGCAGACACAGAGCTCTCTCACCTTCTGCCCCTGGGCAGACAGCTCCATCCACCCTGCCCTCCACACAGCCCTGTGGCGTTAATACAATGCACTTGTTTATAAGCAAGGGGGCTGAGGTGCAGAGCAAATGGGTCACCAACACAAGTGACAGTTCCTCTCAGGAACTGTGGGACAGAGTAAGGAAACTCTACAAAGGGACAGACAGCTGCTCTGTAAGTAGGGTCTCAGGAAATGCTGAGAGACAAGGAGCTGGCATTTGGAGAAAAGCACCCTCTCCCAGGGCCACCCACATGACTGCCTCTCAGACTGGTCCATCTGGATGCTGGCTGCTGAAGGTCCTCACTGGCCAGGCCTTGGACAATTCCAGAAAGGATTCAGTTCCAATGCGATTCTAAAAACTGGAACACAAACAGGTCCCAATAAGAAATGAGTAATGTCACTCCCTGCCCCGGCCACACAATTTTGTTTTATCTCTTCATGCTGATTTTATTTCTTTTCTGGGCACACAAAAAATACTGATAATTCATAACAAAAGTAACAACACACGTTGTTCTTAAATTTATTTTCCTGGCTATCGTATGCTGACATCAAGTTTGTCTCCCTCCGGCTGGAGAACTCCAAAAGGAGGGGAAGCTGATTGGCCATAGCCAAGGTCAGAGCCAGGAGACCTGGGCTCAAGCCCTGGAGCCAGCATGATCTTGGATAAGTCACCGAGCCTCCCGAGATGCATGTCCACGGCGACTGCCCACGGTGTTGCTAGTGTTGGCCTCCTGCTGCTCTGCTTGGTTCTGTTCTTCCCTCCCCTGCCTACTGGCTGCAGGACAACCCTGTGGCCTAGAACTGGCCATTGGCCTGGACGTGAATGAAGTCACCATGATTTAAGGGAAGGACATCCAAGCTCCATGCCCTCGCCCCTGGCTCCAGCCGAACTCTGCCCTTCCAGGTTGTGCTATTTCCCCTTCTTTCCTTTTCCAATTCTTGTGCATTTCTCAGAGTCCCCAGGAACCTCCCAGAGGTCTGATAGAGGGGGGAGAAAATCAACATCTTTGACCACTGTGATTAGCTGACCCAAAGCCATGTCATCAGCTGAAATCCTGATGCTCTGACGGCAAGGAGTAAGGGGCGCACTCAGGGTGAAGGTGACCAGAGGGAAGTCAAGTTCAGGAATGGAAAGATGGATGCGTCCTGTGAATACTTAGCGCAGAGAAAAGCACATCATTCTCTCCAGCACTAGGAGAGAAGAGGCCTGAAGAGTTTACAGCCCGCTCAGCATAGGTATCAGGCACCACGCCGGGGAGGCGGGGAGGCACACTGGTGCACGGAGCAGACAGAGCCCCTGCCTGTGTGCCTGGTGGCTGGAGGGAGGGAGCGTCAACTGTTCTAGAATGACTTGCTGCCACCTGAGCACAGGGCTGCTGAAGACCCCCGGCACAAGAGGAAGAAATGCTGGGCCGGCTCGAGCCGCACTCCGCTGGTGACCACAGCACTGGACCTGGCTACTGTGCCCACAGCTCACATAGGGAAGACGCAGGCGGCACTGTACCCAAGTTTCACGTGACAGCGAAAAGGCAGCTGCCTCTCGTTTGGCTGGAATACAGGTAGATCTTCAAGGAGAACTGGGAATTAGGGGCAGGCTGACCAAGTCAGTTCCAAAAGTGGGACCCTCGATGGACTCTGACAACACTGGGCCACGCCTCTCGATATAACCTCAGCTTCCCCTCCGGGAGGGAGGGCATTCAGTGCAAAGACACAGGCCTCTTAAGTAAGCTTCCTGCCCCAGATGTTCTCTGGGGCAATTTACCATATCAACAGGATGAATGGGGTTCACTTAGGAAATTAAGGGCACTCCCTTTTCAGTCCATAGGAACCCAGGATTCCCACAGGCTACAAGACATGTTTGGACCCAACCTACCAAACTCATGGGCTCACCCATCCCAGGACACCATCATGATGAGCAGGGGCCCAGTGGGGGAATGGAGTGCACCCCAGGGGTTTGCTGCAAGACGTGGGCTCTCTTCTGCTCCCTGCCAAGCCATGTCTGGGGGCCTGCCAGGGCTGAAGGCAGCTTCCTTTCCACTGGCTCCTGTGAGCTGTGTCCAGGGCCATGCACACATGCTGACTGATGGCCTAAGAGAAAGACCCCAGTCCTGGGGTCCAGCCATACTCCAGCCCCACCCACAGCCCATGTTCTTCATCCTCTTAGTTTTCCGGCTTTCCCTTGGGGGACCCCGATGGATGTGCCCAGGGTCTGGACCAGGGGAAGGAAAACATTTTCTAGAACTTTCTTGTCCTGCCCCCATCTTGGTGGCCCCCTTGGGCAGGACGGCCCACGTGGCTGATAGCCTCAGAGACGAGAGCACATGGATATCTCCGGGTTGCCCCTGGCCCTGCTGAGGTCCGGAGGCCCTGCCCCACCAGCCGGGACGCGGTGATTTCTGCTCTTCTGCTTCTTGTCTGACGACCACAGCTGCCTCATCAGCTGCTCGCTGCGACCCTCCTGGCCTGGCTCAGACCCGCCCTGCTTAGACATACACGTGTATAAATCCTTCCGTCTATGCTAAAACCTCCATAAAGTCTTTGTACTTATGCTTATTAGCACCAGAATTAGAAACCTTTTCTCCGTTCAGTTTAATTCGGCCACACATATTCTTCCAACTTTATGAGGCTCAAATACTTGAAATCCCAAATAGAGCTTCCAGAAAGGACTCAATTCTCTCTGTTTGAATTTGGGCTCAGCTCTAACCAGAAGAGCAACCTGAGGGCAGGGAGTAGAAACACAGAGATGTGATGTTATCATCTGGAGTGGCCACTAGGGCCAGTCCAAGATGACAAAGAGAATTCTGGATGGGACCCTCATCCTTCTAGTACTTGGGCTGATGCTGTTGTTCCAGCTCCCCTCCCCCACCCGCATTTCCTTGGCATGTGGCCAGAAATGAAGATTCCCCCCACTGTTCCCCGACTTCAGTAAGTGTACTGTGAGTGGCTTGATGTAAGAAAGTCCAGGAATTCTGGGTTCCAGTGCCTGTCCCCGAAGGTTGCACAGGGCTCCACAGGCTTGCCGGAGGCTGGTGGATCCTTACTGAGGGACCCTCTCTCCTGGTGGTCCCACTGATCCCAATCTGGGTTCCTACAGTTGCTCCCAGGCCTGGAAAGTGGGGGACACCACAAGGGAAGGCCACGAGTGAGGGGTCAGGACAGCAGAATCCATATGAGTCCCAGCACTCTCCCAGAAATGGGAGAGAACTTGCCAACTTTGGTGGGAAACAGATGTTTGTGACACTGCCGCCTTCTGAACCCCCGGGCTGGCATCCCATCTGCTGTGTCGTCCACTGAGGAACTGCTTGCCACTCAGTGGCCCCACAGGAACGCTATGGCTGCTGTGACAGTAGGAGCAGGAGCCTGGGCTGTGGACCCCCCAGTCTAGCCCAGGGAACAAGCTGCACATCCCAGTTCTATGAAATTAGCCTCTATCTGCAAGGAAAAAGGAGGTGCCGTGACCAGGAGCCCCAGCCAGAAGAGTTTGGGGAGACAGCTGGGGAGATGGGCAGAGGAGCACTAAGGAAAGGGGGCAGCTTGAACAGAGGACACAGGTGGACAGGGACAGCCCCTCCATGGGCCTGACAAGTAGGTGGGAACAGCTCAGGAACCAAAGAGCCTCTGAGGCTTCCACTCGAGTCACCTGGATGTGGACACCACCCGCTCTGTGTGGCCGGGGCGTGTGCCCATGGGGACAAAGCGGCCAATTCTCTTGTGTGGGTTTTGTTCCCTCCCCTCCTCCCTGGCATGCTCCCTACGCAGGTGTCTGAGGGCTCTGGGCTGGGGTAGGTGGGAGGACAGTGTCTGGTCCCACTGGACTGCGTAGACTCATGTAAAACTCCCATCTCTTAAACACAAATTCCGTCCACAGGACCAAGAGGCCAGCCTGGGCTGGGGTCCCATCTGCCTCCCAGTGACAGGAGTCCTGTGAAGACAAAGCATCCAGGGTAACTGCCCACACTCAGGCCAGGTGCAGAATCTCCCAGGGGGGCTTTCTGGCCGGGACTGTGAGTGACAGGACTGGTGGGGTATGAGGTGTGGTGTGGTGTGTGTGTTAGGGGAGGGGGTGTTCCGTTCACATTCCCTGGGCTCCCTGGGGCCACCAACTGCCAACCTCCACATGATAAGCACTTCTGAAAACACAGCTTTCACCATGAAGACAAGTGTGGGTACAGGATGGACACAGACCTTTAAGTGGTGGCTGATGTCCAGGGAGCTTGCACTGTTCTCTCCCCAGTGGGTCCCAGGGTTACAGGGATGGGTGAGCACAGAGCTCCAGGACCCAGGTCTCCTGCACCTGCAGCTGATACTTCATCTATTCTACAAAACATACTTAGTTCACTTGCGAGAAGGGCTCCATTGTTGGAGAGAAGTCTGACAACCTCGAAGTGAGCCCCATAATCCCCACAGGGACACAGTGAGAATGTGAATTAAGGGGGAGCAGCTTATCCCCATGTCTACAGGAGCGGCCACCTCTGTACCATCCATCTGGGCTGGCCTAGAGTCCAGGGAGCATAGGAGGCTGGGCAGCCCGCCTGGCCCTCCGGGAGGACAGAGGCGCAGACACGAGTACCGCAGCAAAGAGGGGAAGGGAAGGTAGAGCAAACAGACTCAGATCAACAGCAAAATGCCGGGAGGATCTGCCCCAGAGGCGGGGCAGGCAGGGCAAGCGGCGGGGCTAGCAGAGGATCTTCTGAGGTCCGAGGGAGGGGCTGGAGGAGCAAGGTCCCAGGAAGCAAAGACAGCAGGGAAAAAGCAAGGGTCCCAGCAGCATTGCCAGCAGTTACGGTGGCTTTGGAGCCAGGGACATTGCTCCCCACTCCATGTTACTACTCTTGACAAGCAGCTGAGCTCACGGGGCCCTCGCCCTCCCAGTCTGTAAGATGTGGCAGTGGCGGCTTCTCCCTAACAAGGCGTCCTGTCAGTCCCTAGGACTTGTATGTGCAATACTGAGCAGAGGCCAACACAGGAAGGGCCAGAGCACATGAGCTATTTTTGTTGCTCATTCAAGGCAGCTGCTGCCTCCTCTTCCAGGAAGCCCTCCTGACTGTACACACCCCGGGGATTTAGTGCCCCCTGAAGCTGACTTGAGACCTCTACCCCAGATACCAAGGTGGCATCAATGAGATGGGGGAAGGATGCCTTGAAGGATTCCAGAGCATTCTGGGGAGGACACACTCACCTCCTTCTGGGACTCAAGCCAGAGCCACAGATTGAGGATGAAGGGTGGGAATGACTTCAGGGTAGCAAGAACCAGCCTCAGTCTGAGATGGGATTTGTGCCATAAAAGGACAGTATTGGGGGATGGACAGGGATTCCCTGGTGAGAGGAGAGGGGGAGTGAAGACCCTGAGGAGGGTAAGGATGGGAATGACCCTACAACTGGAGGCATGCAGACTGCGTCCTCACAGTGGGAGAGCCTGCATTGGTCTTGACCTCGGTGGTCTTTGTCCATGCCCAGGGGATGGTGGGAAACTGAGGACAAGATCAGAGCTAAAGAACCAGAGGAAAATCTCTGGGGCCATAAACCCCTGGTCTGAGAAGGGTGAGGGTGGTCTGTGCCTAGGGGCCCAGGAGCAGCTGGTGCCCAGGGTCATCCTGGAAGAATGGAGCAGGGGTGGGATGCCAGGAACCAGCACTGCAGAGAGGGCTCTGGGGTTGCTATGACAACTGTGGTGAGGGCTAGGGGTGCTTCTCACATGTGGGGTGGGGCCTGGCACACTCCATGCCCAGCAATGCCTGGGACAGTCCTATATTGATTCTGAAGGACCCACCAGACATTTGGGCAGATGTGAAACCTGGTTACCATACGGCACACAAACACAGCATTCTTCCCCAAAGCTTTAATATTCCCTGAATTTCCCCAAAACTTAACCCACCACATGAATGAAAAAAAAGTATGTTTTGTTGGGTTCAGAACTTTACTGAGTGGCACTGACCATTTCAGGAAACCCCCCCAACTGAGGGCCACACACCACCAACCACATGTGGAGCTCTGGGTCCGAGGGTGATCATGTCTGGGGGGGCAGCCATGGCAGTGGGTCTCCCGGGCAGATGCCCCGTGCAGCACAGGTCAGCTGCACTGCACAGTCCTTTCCAAGAATATTTTTATTTGGTAGTTAAGATGTTATGTCAATTTTTAAAAAAACTACGTGTGTGTTAGGTTATGTTACCCAGCAGCTTCACTTGAGGGTGATGGGTACGTTACACGGTACAAAGGGGCCGGGGTGTGTGGCCGGGAACCAGAGGACAAGGATGACCCTGCACCGAGGGGAACTGTGGTTCTCCATGTGGTGTGTGGTGAGGGCTGGGCTGCGGATGGCCGGTGGTCTCTGGAGCTCCAGCCCTTCTGCAGAGCAGGCTCTTCCCTGGAAGCCCTCGCTGCCCAGGATGGGGGAGCAAAGAGCTGCAAAGGCTGGGGTTCAGGCGAGAGCCCAATCTCCAGGATGGAAAGTTGCTGTTCCACATGTGTCTGGCGGGCCACATGCTGCAGGCCACACTTCCTGGCAGCCACGTGTGTCCACTGCGCAGAGGCAGCATGGCCAGGGACTCCATGAGGAGCACCTGCCCTGCCCTCCTGCAGAGCGGCCATTGGCTGAAGGGGCCACAGGCCATGTGGTGGGCCTGAGTGAGCCCAGAGGCAGCCTGGAGGCACAGGGAGAGGTGTGGACAGAACGTGGCCACAAAGACAAGGGACATGGAGACGGAGGCCGGACAGGAGGCCAAGGCCTCACGTGGTCGGGACAGAAACCACATGTACTCAGCGTTCGGGACAGGACACACACCACACAGGACGGCGGGTCCCCCAAGTGGAAACACACCCAGGCATTGGTGCTGGAAATCAGCCTGACACAAAAACACACTCCCAGCCTAAACACACTTGCAAAGTGGCGGTCCCCTTGTACCACATCCTGGCATGAGAGCTGCGCCCTATAATTCAGAACAAAACTTACAGACAGATGTTCAGGCAGGAGTGGGGGTCCAGGGGGCACAACCATAGCAACACACATGTGACCAGTCCCTTTGGCCAACACAGAACGGAGACCAGTCAGGACCCCAGAACGGTACACGGACAACAGAGTGGGCCATGTCCACATAAAGCCACCAGCCCAGAGAGTGGTGTCAGCTCCACACACACAGACCGGAAACCACACACCTGGCCTCACACAGCTCACTCAGTCCTGCCAGGGGGACAGGGCAAGATCACAGTCCGCCACAGTGACAGGTCGCGGTGGCAGCTGGTAGCTCACATCCGCTTAGAAACTGCTGTGTCCGTAGAGCTCTGATGCCCTCCTCTTCTCAGCAACTTGTTTTGAAAATATTCTATGGGAATCTGCTCAATAGCTGTATGATTTCTACAGAATTCTAGATAAAATACTACCCTGACTTTCCTTGGGAAGGTTGCCTCTGATTACTCATAAGGGGGGGCTTAATAGTGGGGACCCCAAGCATCCGCTTTAATTAAACAAACAGGTTAGAACTGGGGGCTCTTCCTCAGGATCTGCTGCTTCCGACACACAAAGGATCCTGTATTTACTTAATGCCGTGCTCTGTGTTTCCTTGGAAGTAGCACATTTCACAGTCAAAATGCCAGGTATGCTGAAATCTTCCCAATCAGATCTATTTTATCTCCCAGCAGGTGGTATCTACCAAATAGGTATATTTTTAAAAGAACCACCGCTCAAAATCAGCCTGAATTTTACATTCTCTCACATAGATACACACACGCACACACATGCCCAAAATATTACATTAAGAAATCTGTTTGAAAACACCACCCTCTCTCCATCATCTATACATATCTAAAGCACAGTTACACAGGGACCCGGTCCTGAAACCTAGCAACAGTCTCCAAGCCTTCCTCAGCCACTAATCAGCACCCGAACGCACACATCAGCTCAATGTGCTCCATCTCGGAAAGCAAAAACCCCTCGCTTCTCTCTCCAAAGCTGCGGAAGGACAAGAGGTATGAAAACAAACCTTGTTTGGTTGAAGAAGAACAACCCATGTCATTTAATCCATCTGTCAGTGCATCTCCCCACAAAGCCAGGCAAAAACAAAAATAACAAAGATCGTAAAAAATAGGTTATCCCAGTCCACAGCTTATCGGCTGGCAACATGCTTAATAGGTGCGCGACCATCTCGGCTGTGAGCCCGCCAGCTCCCCAACAGTCTCAATGCTGGGGGCTCTCCACCCTACGGAAGCCATCGTATATGCTCCATAGCAAAACCTTTTAAACCCTGCTGGGCTCATTTACTCAGCCACCGCTAAACACTGGATGACAACAGGCAGGGATTAACTTTGGTATTCATGGGCGCTTCTAAACCATCACTTTCTTCCAGCTGACAAATAAAATAAACCAAATGGAGGTCACATTTAATGTTTTTAAAGAGGAAGGGGCATAAAAAGAATGAAACAGCAGCAACATACATGCTCTCTGGATTGTGCACAGAGTGCTTCGTGACAAGATGAAATCCTTCTTTTAAAGAGATAGACGTGTATCCACACGGTGCTCCAGATCCACTGGATTCTGGATTCTACAGACCTCGGCGTGCCCATTAATCATGTTGCTGGGTTTCAGCATGTTTACTGTCTCGGCCCCCGAAGCCACATTCGAGCATCCCAAATGCTCTTATTTCCTGGCACTGATCTTCTTCTGTGTTTAGAAAACAAAGGCTCCCTCCTTTCAGTGGCGAAGGCTATTTGATCTTTTAAAGGGACTTTTTAAAAGAAAAACGTCCCACTGATTAGGGTGCATATGGGAAGTCTGGAGACTGTTTAGTATTTTAATTGACTCACTCTCCATGAAGCATCATAATGGACCCCATGCCCACCCTCGGCGTGGAGTTTGGAGATCCTGCCACCATGTCTGCCTTCAGAAACTCAACCCAACCTGACGTAGGTGAAGGTGAGTCTTACCTCTGTCTCCTCCGAGTCCAGAATCCTGACACGTGATGCTGGGTTCTCCAGGATGGTGTCCCAGCTCCACCACGTGCCTGAGGAACAGAACTCTGCTGGGAGCATGAGAGTTTGTCCTGACACAGAAGCAAGAGCTCAAGTTCAAGGGACCAGTCCCTATTCATCACTATTTCTTCCCAGCTATGATGGCGCTTGGACGTCGAGCCTTACTGAAGAAAATGACACCGTGTTTCCTGAGGCTGATGGTGATAGACAAACGGCACCCAGAGCACAGGCTGAAGGCTTCTGGGGACAATCTACAAGTCACTTGCCACCAGCCAAGGGGCCAGGAACAGATAAAAGAGCCTTGACTGCGAAGGATTGGGGCAGCACCCTAAAGGCCACTGGGGGTGCTGGGTGGGCGAAGCCACGTCACAGAAACCAGAATCAGAAAGTGGAGTGTCCACCCACCACTGAGTATGACCCTGGAAACAGCCGGCATAAGGACCAACAACACGGCACCAGCACAACCCCTGCCTCCAAATGCCTCCCCACCCGGGTCTTGGTGAGCTCTGCCTCTCTAGGACTCCAAAAACGCATAAGAGGCATAAAACATCGCCCTGTGACAAACACGTCCAACCCAGCAACTGATAAGGTCGGGGACAGGGCAGGCAGGCTGGTGTGAGGAAGGTAGGAGTGAGAGAAGGGCTGCCCTAGAGTGTGAACATGGAGGGGGGCGGGGGCATTCATCCCACACGCGTGTTTCTGAGGCTGGAAACACACGAGGCACTAAGGGGCGGCCAGAGTCAGCTCCTGCCAGGAGGAGGTGACAGGCTCTTCCTTTATGGCTGACAGCTGTAAAGCAATGTGAGTGCCCTACAGTGGGGTGGATGGTAACCCCAAGAGATAAGCCCATATCCAAACCTGCAACCCCTGTGACCCTGACCTTGTTTGGAGATAGGGTGCCTGCAGAGGTAATCAGGGAAGGATCTTGAGATGAGATCACTCTGGGCTTGGTGTGGGCCCCAAACCAAGACTGGTGTCCCATAAGAGAAAAGGGTGGGAGTGTCGATACGTAGGTGCATAGAGTGGAGGGCCACAGGAAGAGCAGAGGGCAGGGTGACGTGGCCACAGGAAGACACAGCAGAGGCCAGGGTGACGTGGCCACAGGAAGAGCAGAGGGCAGGGTGACGTGGCCACAGGAAGACACAGCAGAGGCCAGGGTGACGTGGCCACAGGAAGAGCAGAGGCCAGGGTGATGTGGCCACAGGAAGACACAGCAGAAGACAGGGTGACGTGGCCACAGGAAGAGCAGAGGGCAGGGTGATGTGGCCACAGGAAGACACAGCAGAAGCCAGGGTGACGTGGCCACAGGAAGAGCAGAGGGCAGGGTGACGTGGCCACAGGAAGACACAGCAGAGGCCAGGGTGACGTGGCCACAGGAAGACACAGCAGAAGACAGGGTGACGTGGCCACAGGAAGAGCAGAGGCCAGGGTGACGTGGCCCCAGAAAGACAGAGCAGAGGCCAGGATGATGTGGCCACAGGAAGACACAGCAGAGGCCAGGGTGACGTGGCCCCAGGAAGACA
>NW_003852529.1:59386-67240 GCF_000181295.1 Otolemur garnettii | reverse complement strand
AGCAGAGGCCAGGGTGACATGGCCCCAGGAAGACAGAGCAGAGGCCAGAGTGACGTGGCCCCAGGAAGAGCAGAGGCCAGGGTGACATGGCCACAGGAAGACACAGCAGAGGCCAGGGTGACGTGGCCACAGGAAGACACAGCAGAGGCCAGGGTGACGTGGCCACAGGAAGACACAGCAGAGGCCAGGGTGACATGGCCCCAGGAAGACAGAGGCCAGGTGACGTGGCCACAGGAAGACAGAGTAGAGGCCAGGGTGACGTGGCCATAGCCCAGGGAGTAAGGAAACCCACTAGCGGCCACTGGAAGCTGGGAAGGGGCAGCGAGGACCCTCCCTGAGGGCTGCAAAGGGACCAACCTGCCACCACTGGAATCTGGGGCTCTGGCTTTCAGAACCCTATGACAGTAAATTCCACGTTTCAAGCCACCCAGGTGGAGTTCATTTGTGACACAGCCCTAGGAAACGGGCACACAGCCCATCCTTACGTTCTGGGCAGGTCCACGGGAGGTGCAGGTGAGCAGGTCCTGGGAGGCAAAGGTGGATGGAGCCAGGGCTGGGAGGTCCAGCATCAGACCCACTGGAGGGATGTGAAACAGCGAGTCCAGAGGCCCTCGTAGACCTACCAGGTCAGACTCTGGGGGTGGTGCTGGGCATCTCACCAGCATCCCGGGGACTCAGAGGCACCCCAGGCCTAACAGGCACTGCTAGGTGCTGGGAGGCTTGACATAGGAGATACAAGAACAGAGTTCTGAACAGGCTCTCAGGATCCGCCCTGGGGATCAATTGTTGGCAATACAACAGACTCACTGGGGGTGAGGGATGGAGAAGGAGCCAGATTTAGGAGGAATAAGGGAAAGGGGGTTGCAATGGGCAAAGAGGTGAAGTGCAGGAAAGAGTCTGTGTTTCTGAACAGGCGGGTGCTGTGCTCTAACTGCAAGTGACAACAAGCTCACTCCACGCCGAGGGACGCGGTCCTTCCAACGCCACTTCCAGGGCATTCTCGGCTTGGTGTGGGCCCCAAACCCAGAGGGTAGAGGACACTGTCCTCTGTGGTCATCCCCTGCCAAGGGCCAGAGATGAGGTGATGTTTCTGAATCTCTAATACGGCACAAGCCTGCAGGGGAGAAGGTGCTCATGGAGACCTGTCCCAGGAGGCGAGCGGGTGGAGAGGAGCTGGCCAGAGTCCAGGCATCTCTGGTGCCCGGTGCTTCAGGTATCTAAGGAAGTTCAAGTACAGCACGGTCTTCTGCGCCTGGAAGGGAGAAAGAATCCCCCCTCCCCGGGCATAAGGCAGACCGTGTCACTCAGGCTGGAAGACACCAGGGCAGCTCTGCTGGACTTCTGGGCTGACAGTCTCCAAGACCAGAACTCTTCCCTCTCCGAGCCCCACGGAGAGGCTCTACAGCCCTGAAGGTCCATCCTCCTCCCTCTCTCTCTCTCTCTGTCCCTCCCACCCAGAGCAGTGTGGGAGGCCTCCAGGGTGACCCTGGCAGACCTTGGTGCTGACCTTGCAGAGAACATTCTGGGAAGGGGCATCCCTGGGGCTTCCTGGTATTTCACAGTGGGTGACAAGTGTCAAGAGGAAGACACTTCTCACTGAAATGTTAGTAACGAATGTGGAAGTTGAAGGGGGATCCAGGAATTGCCAAAAAAAGAACCGATTCTGCAGGTGGGACGTGTCATGACTCCTTTCCAAATGGGAGACGGGCGCTCAGGCTCCCCTGGTCAGAGGCCACTGTGAGTTGCTGCCGGGACCTGCGGGGCCAGTGCCTAATCCTTCAGTTGCCGATTCTCAGACAACCCCTCTGCAGGCCCCAGGCTTGGTTCAATACCATGGCACAGACGTCCTCTAGTTCTGCCCCTTCCTGTCTAGCAGATCCGGAGAGCTAGCCCAGAGCGGAGAATTGCTTACCCCTGGTGACCACAGAGGGATAGGGCCTAAACAGGGAAGCAGAATGGAGAAATCCTGCTGCCTGTGTCAGGGACCCTCCCTGTGCATGGTCGGTGGCACCCACCAGTCTAGCAGAGCAGCACAGCACAGGTCTGAACTAACCAGGGACGGGAACTGGCAGGTAAACACATGAACTGTGTCTCAGTGCCAAGGCTCTCGGCAGCTTCCCAGAGGACCTCAGAGGGGCTGAGCCTCAGAGGTCCAAGCAATCAACTGCTCATTAAAATACTTCACCTGCCTACCCAGGAGTCCGCTCATCCCCTACCTACTTCCTTCTGCCCCCACCGATGCTTCCCGGTATCACTTTCACAATGCGCCATTTGCCCTCAAACCCCAGTGCTCCAAGTGCCTCAGATTCCTCCTCTGTCAGGCACAGCTGCATCTAGACTTGGAGAACTGAATGAACGTGATGGTGGACGTCGGCTCTGGGTTCACAGCGCTCAGTAAGCGCCAGCTGTATCCCTGTGGTTATTCACTCACCCAGACGTAGGACAGCTTTCTTAGACAACGGCAAAGGCCTGCACACAGGGTTATAAAGACCCATGTAGGCAAACACACAAGCCAGGGGGGAAGACAGTGTCAGCCCGTCCCCACACACACTCAACACGGCCCCCACCCAGAAAGGCAGGGCAGGCAAAGTGAGGGTGACCAGGGTCGACTGGGTTCAAACATAGTCTGAGTCAAGATTTTATAATCCTCGTCCAGGCTTCCATCAGTCCACACACCGGGAGCTGTCCGGGTTCACAGAGGACCTCAGCCTTCCTGCCCTTAATCCCTCTCTCTCCCTCTCTTTCTGGGAATTTTGCCACAACGTAGGTTTAGAAGGCCCGTCCGCACTGACGCAGTGTGCTAGTTCGTGATCACAAATCCTTCCACGACTTAGATAACAGAAGAGTTCTTTTGCTTTGCTTCTTTGGAGGTGCAGAAGAAACCCTGTGGGGAAGTGCAGATTTTCTAAACTATCCTTTCCCTTTGGGGCTCTGGGAAAGCCCTAAAAAGCAGTAACAAATAGAGGTGGACATTGCTGCACCCGTGCTCCGCTGACCGGAGAGCCAGCCCCACATCTCCACTGCAAACCCAGAGTGACTCACAAGTGCACAGAAACCTGAGACCTGAAACCCAGCACCACGAAAGCTGGAGTCACAGCAGCCTGTAGGGGCCCCTTCTGTTAATAGGGATGCTGTTTGTAACTTAAATCAGTAACAGATCAGAATGGGTGGGTGGTAATCATAATGTACTTACCCAAAAAGTCATTGTTACTTTTATTATTATAACAACAAAAAAAAACTGTCTGTAAAGAGACGTTTACGTCACAGATAGGGAAGATAATCTCAAACGTGAAAAGACAATGATCTTCCCTGGGCTGGGTTTTTAAATCAACCTAGTGCTTCAAGGGAAGGCAAGGTATCCTGTTTGGAGGTTGGAAAGTTTAGTGCATGGTCCCTGTGATTGGGGATGGAAGGAGGTTAAGGGGCTACGAGGTGGTGGAGAGAATTGTGGCCTCCGGACAACAAAGTTGGAAAGATAAGGACATTTGCCCTAGACTGTTTACCGCAGCTCAATTTACCATCACCAAAGTGTAGAAACAGCCTAAATGCCCCCCAGTCAAGGAGCAGCTAAACAGGCGTGGTGTAGGTACACCATGGAATACTATTCAGCCTTTTAAAAAGATGGAGACTTTATATCTTTTGTATTAACCTGGATGGAAGTGGAACACATTATTCTTAGTAAAGCATCACAAGAATGGAGAAGCAGGAATCCTGTGTACTCAATGCTGATATGAGGACAATTAATGACCTAGTACACGGTGGACGGTGGGGAAAGGGGAGAGTGGGGGAGAGGGTTACCGTGTGTGGCCCCCCTCTGGGGGTGCAGGACACAATTATAAGAAGGTCTTTAACAAATGCAATCAATGCAACCTGGTTCTTTGTACCCTCAATGAATCCCCAACAATAAAAAAAAAAAAAAGTTGGAAAGGGGTCAGACGCAAAATGAGGAATTTTGCCCAGCATGACCTAGTTAATCAAGTCTACGCTGTTCCTGGGCTTCTAGTGAAATGGAACTTCCAGCCTGTGACACCTGTCCTCTAGTCTGGGAGTGATCCCCCATAAAACAAAGATAAGGATCTCCTTCACAGAACAATACCCACCATAATGCCTTACACATCAGGAGACTAACAGAGGTCGCCACCCCATCACTAGTAAAACAGCAGTTAATAATTACTGATACAGAGTAAATAAAATTGGATTTATGTGACCACTAAGGCAACCCCCAACCAGTGAAACCAGCACAGCACGCCCAGAGGCCTGAGGGGCAGCAGTGGGATTGGAGGAAAGTGCTTACATGGGTGTCCTGCCTTTGTGAGGCAGCTCCGCGCACTCACCAGGGACCCTTTTCCACTCTCCTGGAAAGCCTGTGCTTATCTCTGCTTTCCTTTACTCTTTCTCTTTAAAAAAAAAAAAAAAAAACTCTGCTTCTATTCTGTTACATCAGGGTCCCGCTGCCTCGCTTTCCACTCCCCAGTTCCTTGCTTTCCCCCTTATTCCAGCTGAACTAGCTAGTTCAACAAGCCAGGCCCAGTGAACAGCTCAGAGGTGAACTCTTATTACCTCTAATGCCATATATTCCAAGAAGGAGGGTGGGGCTGTGACTCTGAAGGGCCTGGCTTAGTGTTTGGGGAAGCAGCCCCAGAGTTCTCTCAGCTCCATCCAGACAGTAGGGATATGGAAGACGCCCCTGCTTTGCTGTGCAGGTCCCCGTCACAGTGAGCACTTTAAAAGGATAATGCTGGTAGCCCAGAGCTTGCGACCACTGCAGAAAACTCCTTGGGGCTTGAGGGGCTCTGCGTCCAGGTCCAGGGACACCTGCCCTGGGGCTCACTCCCTGCCCATCTTTACCATGTACCCCCACTTAAAGACTAGAGCTCCATTCCCTACATGGCAGCCAATATTTTTAGACCTCACACCAAACCTACCCTATTGCACCGCTCTTGGCTGTTAGAGAGGAGGTAGGAAGACAGTCTCTGGCCTTCTGAGAGCTCAGTTCATTTTCTAAATCACTTTGCAGAGGTCAACTCATCAGTCTCGATAATGCGCTCACACAGGTGTTAATGCAGCTGTGGTGCCACCCCGGATCTCAGAGCAATTAAGCGATTTGCCCCGGCTCACAGGAGGCCCTGAGTGTCAGCATCGTGCCCAGCCTCCCGGAGGCCCCGATGCTCAGCACAGGGCACTCGATCGTGCAAGCAAAGCATCTGGCTCCATGACCTTGTGCAATTCTCCAAGGCAGGGTGGGTGCCAGCCACACTTGATGCAAGGCACACATTTGACACGGTGGAGACTTGACAGGCAAACACAAGGTTTTGCTTGCCCCCGACACCACAAACAGGGTGGGTGGCACAGGCAGTAAGAAGCAGCTACTTCTCAAGGCACCAGGAGGCCCCCCGCCTCCCCACCCAGAGATGGGAAGGCTCCATGTTCGCAAGCTCACCGCTGCTGGTCCAACGGGGCTGCTCCCCACTGCAGGTCCCGTGGAAGCCCGGGGCTGGAGGACACAGGCCAGTGGGCTCATCCAAGGTGCAAGACTGTGCCCAGCTGATGGCAGGGCGATGAAAGGGAGGACGAGCCCCAGAAACTGCCCTCCTGGTTGGCACAAGAGGTACTAAAAAGGGGAGGGGTTGTCAGCACAATCGTGGGAAGTGGAAGTGGAGGTGACCAGAAGGGAAGGGAGATCATGCCACGGGCTCTCTCCCCCTCCCTGCTGAGTCGCCGCTCTTTGCCCAGATGAAGTTTGTGTGTTGTGGAATCTTCCAAGAAACGCATCTAAATCAGCTGTAAATAAATCTGAGTCTCCAATCAAAGGGCAATGCCCTGTGTCTGTCATCTAACTCCTAGCAAGTCACCCTGCCTAATTTCTTTCCTCTGTAGATTTTGTTTTTAGAGCACTTGTCAGTGCCCAGTAAAACTCAGCAGAAGAAACAGGTCTTGCCTGTACACCGCCCGCCACACATGTACAGCCTCCCAGTACTGACAACCCCACCCCAAAGGTGCGGCTATTACAACCGATGACCCTACGTCACCACCCAAAGTCCATCGTGTACACGAGGCTGGTACGTTCTAGAGTTTGAACAAAGATATAATGGCACATGTCAATGTTTATCAAAATTTGGGAAAATCAGCTACATAAAAGATGAAGAATCCCAGAGTCCACTGGAATTCCTGGGGGAATCTCCTGTTCCTCTTCCCACTTTGCCAAAAGTCAACGATCTTAGCACGGAAAGAAACCTTACAGTGGGGCCTGTCGGAAGAGATGAGAACATCAGCTAGAGAAGCAGGTACACCTTCCTCAGCCCCACCCCTACGATGGCTGAAGAGATGTAAGACCAGACAAGGAGATTGTTCCCTGTTAGGTTGTTACAAAGCTGGTTCTCCTGAGTCAATCTCAGGAGAATTTTTAAAAGCTGGTGAGTGTCTCCTTAGCCAAACTGAGTTCTTCTCCAGATCGTCAACGAGTCCACTTACCGATGTCTGTTTCCTTGTGGTTCTTGATGTACTCGGCCAGCTCAAAGTTGCCTGCGATGATCGCCACCTGCAGAGGAAATCATATTCAATTAAGTGTCTCCTGCAGAACAATATATTTTCACAACACTGAAGGCCAAATGCCACAAGGAACAGTCACAGCCGTCACGTGGCAGCCGTACTTCTTCTCACTCTGCCGTACACCACACCTGCGTATCGCAAAGCCCCTTGTCATTTCATGATGATAATTCATTGCTAGAACCTCTACCCGGAAAGCACAGGGGGAATTACCCCTACAGCTCAAATTACCCGTACAGCAGTGAAGAATTCAACAAGCCCAGAGGTTGGAGACCCACCCCTGCCCCCACACCCCACCCACTAGGTCCTGTATCTCCACAGGGCTCCACCAGTTGAGCCTCACACCACCTGGGAGTCCCATTTTTCTGATTAGATACAAGGCAGTCCCCATAACTGGAGAGGGGGGGAAACCTCAAAGAAAGCATTTAAAACTCTTCATCAAATTTCAGTTCAGTGGAAAAAATTCCTCCCACAGACGTATGCACAGCCAGGTGGGTGGCAGCAAAACCAATACCTACAGAAAATTATTCTAACTCGGGCCCTGGACCTGTTATCTAAGGCCTCACGATAGCTGAAATGCAGAAACAGCCAAGCAAGGGAAGTCAAGTGCCCCCGGAAACCCCCAGGGGAGGTCAGAACTGCGGCCCACGTCCTGGGCAAGGCCCACTGGGCACCACAGAGGGAGAGCATGGGCTCAGAGCCAACATGTAGGCACCAAAAAAGGATCCAGGCCTTCCGACGCCAGCCTGGAGAGATGCACATGTATCTACGCGAGCTGATGTCGAGCAATCCTGCCGGATTAGACGATCAGTTAGAAGCCTTATGAGCAAGAAGAAATTCCTCCTCAAGACAGCGGCATCAGCTCCGGCCTGAGTGCCCAGCCTGCCCTGCAGGTTTCAGATTTGCCAGCCCCACAGTCATGTGAGTCAATTCCTTGCACCAACTTGATGGCTAATGCATATTTTAGTACCAGGAGTCGGGGGCCACTATGGAAACGCCCTTGGAACCAGGTAACGTGTGTCGAAGCTGGAAGAGTGTGGAGGTGTAAGCTGGAAGTCTTGCACTCAATGGAAATGAGAACCATGTTATTGGAACTAGAGGAAAAGCGATCCTTGTTATAAAGTGGCAAAGAACTTGGCTGAATGGTGCTCTAGGGCTTTCTGGAAGGTATAGACCCTGTAAGCAAAAACACGGGATATTGAGCCAAGGAGATTTCTTTTTTTTTTGAGACAGAGTCTCAAGCTATCCCCCTGGGTAGAGTGCTGTAGCTTCACAACTCACAGCAACCTCCAACTCCCGGGCTCAAGC
>NW_003852529.1:50218-59366 GCF_000181295.1 Otolemur garnettii | reverse complement strand
GCCTTAGCCACTTTAGCCACAGGCGCCGAGCCGAGTCTACATTTTTCATTACAAGATTCAAAGACCAACTTTTTTTTTTTTGCAGTTTTGGCTATTTTTTGGTTGCAACCGTCATTGTTGTTTGGCGGGCCCAGGCTGGATTCGAACCCGCCACCTTAGGTGTATGTGGCTGGAGCCTTAGCCACTTGAGCCACAGGCGCCAAGCTGAGCCAAGGAGATTTCTAAGCAGAGTTGAAGGAGCAGCTGGCCCTTCCTGACTGCTTCTAGCAAACTGCAAAAGGAAAGAGAGGGCTTGAAGAAAGGATCGTTAAGCAAAAAGGAACTGGAACTTGAAGATCTGGAAATTTCTCAGCCTAACCATATGGCAGAAAGTGAGGAGACCCATCCAGACCGCCAGAAATGAACACCAAGGGTGTGGCAGGAGCATCGCTTGCTAAAACACACAGGATCACAGGAGGAGCCAGTCTGCACTGACAGGGACAGAGACAGGGCAAGGCGAAGGCGTGTCAGACTCGGACGGAGCGCTCTGGCTGGGAGTGTGCACTAATCTTCAAGAGGGAAAAATGGCCCAGAAGGCAACTTGGAGATTATTAGGACCGCTGCCTTGGTTCCAACAGCTAGACAGGGGCAACAGAGGAGTGGGGCAGTCTCTGGAGGAGCTGCTCCTGCCGGCATGAAGGTAGGAAAGGAGACTTAGGGGTAAGCAGGCCTCCAGGCCACGTTCAATCAGACAGGCAGGGACCTGAGGTGCCCTCTTCCCTCTGGCCCTTCTCACATTCGACTCTTGACCATAGGGATGTAGACTCTGACCCAGGCCATGGCCTGCTCAGGCAGGGCCAGACGCTATTCTCTGAGCCCAACGGCTATGCTGCCTCCATTATAGCCAGGCCTCTGGGCCACCAGGGGAGGACATCTCTCTCCTATTACTACAAGTCACCCCAGCTGAACGCCCAAGGTGAACGTGGCAGACAGCCAGAGGGGAGCTGCCACAGAGGTGAGGGGCACAGGCTCTGGCCCAGGCTGCCTGGAGACAATTCCAGACTTCATACCAGGTGACACTGGGATTATATTCAATCCATGGGCCTCAGTTTTCTCATCCGTGAAGCGGGCTTGGTGCAGAGGTTCAGAGCAATGCCAGACACACAGTCAGCCTTTGAAAAGTTCACTACAGGGATGTTGTTGGGAAAATGTGCAAACCGTGGACTTCTCGCTGTGCAGGTCACCTGAGCTCCCTCCCAGCATAAATGCATACTCTGACACAAACAAGGACACACCCAGGACAGCTGCCAAAAACAGCCTGGAAGTGGACCACCCGGCAGTGATTCCAGGCTTCCCTCTGGGAACTCAAACCTAGTCACCCACACAGCAGCAAGGCCACTTGCCCCGTCCTGGTCACAGCATCTCAGCTGATCACGCAAGTGAGGACAACGCAAACGTTTACTTGTCACACAACAGCACAGGAAGCAGCCACATGCTTGTCCCCTGCCCTGTCCCTGCAGGTTCCTGATAAATGTCTCCTGGAGGAAGAAGGGACCAGTCTGATGTGGTATTTCAGTGTGGTGCAGCCGGCACTGGTGGCTGGCTTGTCTGTCTTCTTGGGTTCCAGGTGTCCCTATCAGTAACAGCAACACTGACAATGGTGAAGACACAGCAATGCCGTGGGCACAGCCTCCCCAGGCCTGTGCCTGGCCGCGCACCAAGTCTTCCAACACGGAGCAGGTGCAGGCCCATTCCAGAAGTGCACCCCAAAGCCCCAGCCCACCCCTCCCATCTGGTGTGCCCTTCACCTCTCACTTTGCACTAAACTAGACAGCTCCTCCTGTCCACCCAGCGCCTGCCCCTACCCATCAAAGAGATCTGGAGGTCTAGGGTAGGGGGCATCTGTCCTTGCTTAGTGCCCAAGGTGAGGTGTACCCCCAAAACCCAAGAACAAACTCCTCAAGGAACAAGCAGCAAAAAGAATCAGCACACAACTGTGGGAGTCTGACAGTTATCTGAGTCTTGTGCCAAAGCCCGTGTTAGATGCACCAGGGGGTCAAACTACCCAGAGACGCCTGGGAGTTGGAGGTTGTGTGGGTACAGCAGTAAGTGCTATGTGGGTACAGCAGGGGGAGTTGTCTGTGGGTCCCACGGGGAGTGTGGGGCATGATAAGCTGTGTCCCAGCCTCCAAGGAATGCAATGATCCAGGTGGCAAGTGTGAGGGACAGCCAGAGTTGGCTGGCACAGAGGGAGGAGGAGGTGTGAGCCAGGCCAGGGCCCAGGGGACCCCCATGGGGACTCGGGGCCTGAGGAAGGTCTGAAGAAGGGACAAGTACCTGGCAGACAGGCAGGGGACCATCTGGTAGGTCCCACTGAAGCTCTCTGCAGATTCTATGGCTCCTGTACCCATCAGGCGACCCACTCAAGACGGCTTCCTGGAGGGCTCTGGATGATGCCTCCGTGGGGTGAGGTCACCCACCCAACCAACCACCCATTGTCCATCCACTGACCCACCATTCTGGATACGCTGTGCCCCCACCCAGCCCTGAGCCTGCCCTGCCCCCAGCACATCTTGGTCTGCCCAGGTCAGCTTCATTCTGGGTCCCGTGTCATGTGTGTTTCTCCAAAATTCCCATGTTGAAACCTGCCCCCCAGTGTGACAGACCCACAGAAAGCCAAGCAGCCCAGGCCCCTGCACCCTTCCCATGGCTAAGGACTGGAGGTCATCCCCCAAGCCGTGGTCAGCCTCCCTCTGGCAGCACCACATGGCGGGCTGGGGAGCTGGACTTTTCCAGCCTTGAGACCACAGACAACCTCCTCCCACTCTGTAACTGAGGATAACAACACAAATGTGACTCTTGTGTGACTATCATGAGAATTAAAATAATTAATACTGGTTAGTGGCGTAAAACAGCACCATTTGAACAGCAGATGGAATGCAGAGATGATACCTGAAGGAGATAACATCGTTGCCCAGGTGAGCTTGTTTCAGGAACAAGAAAACAGATCAGTATAATTCACGTTTGCAGAACAGGGGAAATCTACCTAATTATCTCTGATAGTTGAAGGATTGGATCTCAGTTTTAATAAATGTTTTATCAAAACACATCAGACACAACAATACGGATTCATAATGAAATTTGGTAAGTTAGGAATAAAAGTGAATTGGGTCTGCTGGTGCAGCAGTTAAAGGCATATTGCTGCAGAAAACATCAGCCTCCGAAACTAAGTGGCCTAGGATGCTGAAGACCACTGCTCTCAGCGCAAGTAGGTGACTGTGTTTAAGTGGAGGGTCACAGGGCACAACGGCTTGTGCGAGGGTCTGGCAGGTGGCAGGGGCTCACGGTTTTCTCCCAGGCATTCTCCCATCCCCAAGAGACCAGACTTGTTCCCTGACACAGCAACCTCAGGTTAGATCTCCAGGGAAACACCTACAGCTGCAAGGCTTCCTGAGGTCGGCTGCAACTCAGCCAGCACCACCACCGCCAGCAAAATCTACAGGTGGAAGCACAGGTCCAGATTCTAGAGGAGGGGAAAGGGGACCCCACCTGTAGGTGGGCAGGCTGCACTCTCAACCCTGCTGTTCCTGACCTCACCTGGTGAGGACTGCAGGATCCACAGGTGCTCAACCACCTTGCCCTTCTGGAGCTGGGATCACGTGTTAGTCCCAAAGGTCACACATCCATATGGGACTTGACCTGGGCCCTGGAGTCGGTGCTCCTCAGGACGTCAGTGCTGCCTGGCTCAGAGATGGGGCACCGATGTGGGCAAGCTACCTCCAGGGCTGCTGGTGCTCAGCACCAAGGTCATTCCCTAATTACTTGGCAGGAGTGTGGGGGTGGGGGTGGGGTGTTGAACTAGCAGTTGGAGCTGAGAGATCACATTTGATGACAAAAACCACCTTCAATGTTTACAAATTTCTGACCCAATCAATAAGCAAAGTCAAACTACAATCTAACTAATGTACCTCTGTTTTAGTGGCTCGGCTTCCTGCCAAGGTGTGAAAATGTCGAGGAGGTGGAGAAAAACCCACTGGCTGTGTGGATGGGGCCTACTCTCTTAGGTAGAAGGGACCTTCTGGGAGGTATTATCCAATTCTCTGTCCTGTGAAATCTTTATGGCAGGCAAGGGAATAAAACACCTCAAAAAACATCTGCATGAAAGTTTTACAAACACATAAAAAGAACGAAAAGTAATTATTTCATGTGGGCCAAAATCATCCTCCTTCTCCCAGATGGATTTGCTAATAAAATGTAAATTTCTCCTTTGAAATAGCGATGGCTTTGAAGGACACCATTTGCTCCTGGAATCTTAATGGAAAGCCAGCAGTTCTATCATGTTTGCAGAGAAACGGTCTTTAAAACAGTGGCCTTGGTGGCAGCCTGAGCCTGGAAAGCCACAGACCCACAGACACAGGGCAGTTAAGATCTTTCTACATGGCCTCAAGGTCCTACTGATTCATGGGGCAGAGAGAGGGTGACCACTCTGTTGTGTGAAGCTGAGATTCCCGGGGACTACACATGTTCTAGGTGGGTTTTTACCCTGCTGGTAGTGAGGAGAGTGTTGTCAGAGGCCCTCATGATCACCGCTCAGGTTTATTCTACACGCACATGTGGGCAAGCATCTGAGTGCAGCATAAGAGTCAATCTTCGTGGCATGCTCTGATTCTTGTTTCGCAGATTAGAAAACAGGCTTCAAGAAGTCGAGTAAGTTAGATTTCTACATGCCATAAAAGTAGACCTTGTTCCTTGGATTCCAAAGCCCAGGGTAAGGCAGGTGTTATATACAGGGCGCTAACTACAGAAAATCCTCTAGCACCTTGGTTTAAGCACAGCCTCCCTGCTCAATAAAAGGCCAGAGGGAGATTAATCATGAGCTTTGATTCAGAAGCAAACGCTGAGTACCATTTCCTGCAGGACAGACAATAACCAAAGAAAGAAATGACAGCTGAGACCACTGTCCACTTCCGTGTTAGTTTGCTGAGGCCACCACGACAGAGCCCCCCAGGCCGGGCAGCTTAAATAACAGAGACGTGTCATCTCCAGCCTGTGAGGGGTGGGGTTGGGGGGGCCTGGAAGCCCGAGATGCAAGTGTCTCAGGGGTGGCTCCTTCTGAAACCTCTCTCTTTCTGGCCCTCAGACGGCCACCTTCTCCCTGTGTCCTCCCACGGTCATCCCTCTGTGTGTGTCCTAAACCCCTCTGCTGACAAGGACACCCGGCATAGCTGGTCAGCGCTCACCCTCATGGCCTCCTTTTAACTTAATTATCTCTCCAAAAACCCTGCCTACAAATACAGTCAAGTATATTCTGAGGTGCTGGGGGCTACAGTCTCAATATATGAACTTAGGGGGATACGACTAATCTCATAACAACCCGCTTAGTGCAAGAGCGTGGGGACCTCTTTGCCTGCCTCATGGACACGTATGGCCCCCAGCAAACACCCAGACTGGAATCCTGGGACTTAAATGACGGCCGGGACTCTCTCTCCCCTCGCCCATCTGTTCTCAGGGGGCAGGGGCAGGAAAGGGAGACTGCAGAAGTGACTGTCACAGGGAGAAACACCGGAACAGAAATGGCTTCCACTCCCAGATTTGGTTATAAAAAGTTCTCACACACACCCCCAAAATTGGAAGACTAGAGCAACAGACATCCGCATATTCCTCAACTGGGTTACGTGACTGTTTGCGTGTTGCTGGGTGAGTCGTGTGTGTACGCACGTGTGAGCTCGTAATCTGATGGTTCTGCCAGCCCAGCGGGAGGCTTCCCTCTCTCAGCACCTGGGCATCTTTAGAATAAAGGGAATCCGCCAGGTAATGTCCCAACCAGGACATCGGCATCACCCCCAGACGTCCTCCACCCGTCACAGGCCTCCCAACGCCTCTTTCCCTTTATGTTCTGCGTTGTTTTACTCTGGGTAAATATACATGAGGGGAAGGCACAGGCATTAGGGGTCCAATTTGATGGGTGTGGATGAGCAGATGTAACCACACTGCCACCCATGCACCCAGGACCAGGGGTGAGGCGTGACCGACCTTCTCCTACCACAGATGAATCATGTCTCTTTGCCCAGCATTATATGCAACCAAGGCCTCTGTCCCATACTCCGGTGTGTCTCGTTGCTTTTGCTCAGCATTATTATTATTATTATTATTATTATTTCGAGCCGTGCCAGTGCTGCCGCAGGCATGCAGGAGTCAGAAGTCTCTCTCTGTTGCTCATTACTGAGGCATCTGGTGGTCGCACCACTGTCGGGGGTCGGGGGAGACGATGCCAGGGAAAGAACAAGACCTCACACCAACCAGCTTAGAGCATAAAGTCTGGGAAGCCTGGAGACAGGTGGACACTGGTTCCCACGCCACGCGGCAGACTGAGACAAAGCAGAGACTCTGCCTTCTCAGAAACCTTTCACTGATCTCTAACATAAAGCCTATACGCGAACTGTACAGGGGCCAAAATTCTAATAGGATGAGAAGAATCCCGAGCCTCCAGGAAGACTGGGGGAAAGAGGAAACGGCTGGGTACTCGGGCACTTAGGGTAGGGAGTTGTCAACAATGGCTGACAATGTATTTAGACAGGGCAGGGGACATCAAGTTTCATATCTGCAGAGCAAGCCACCAGCCTCCCTAATCTAGCTGTCAGTCACAAGTTCAAAGGGCTCAGCCCACCTCTTCGGTCTGAGGTGCCTCTGGGCTCCTTTCAGTTCCAGTGGTCTTGATGATCCCCAGGGACAGCACACCTGCACACTGCCCTGGACTAAGGCGAGGCACCCCACAGAGAGATCAGCCTGTCTACCTCCCACAGACCACCACCGACTGGCCTGTTCACTTGACATCCGGGTTGGTTCATGTTGGGGGGGGGGGGCAGGGAGGAGGGGAGGTCTACAAAGAAAAAAGCTACTTTGAACGTTCTCGTGTTAGTCCTTTTGTGGCTATGCGTCTTCGCTTTCTCTTGGCTAACTCCCCGGCTGTGCACTAGCTGGGTACTGCAAGTGCTGTATATATTAGGCATTGTAAGAAACCGCCTTCTCTCCATGGGGGGGGTTCTGCCTAATGTTCCCACTGGCCGTCTCCATCAGTTCCAGTTGCTCCAGGACCCTGCAGACGTTTGGTGCTGTCCACCATCTTCATCTGGGCTCTCTGGGTGTGTGTGAAGGAGGCGGTTTTAAGTTTCACTTGCCTCCGTCTTCCATTTTGTCTAAATCTCATCATTGCCATCAGTAAAACAAAATTAATTTCAATTTTCCCAGAAGCTGGAAAAAGCAATGACTCCAAAACTCAGACCAGAAGGACAGAAGATATCAACCCTTCACTGAGGCTGCAAACAGGCAAGGAAGTGGACTGCCACCCCCACAGGGCCGGAGTGTGAGAACCACACGTCACTGCCCACCCCATGGCAAGGTGAGGGCGGCAGTCCTTATATACAGGGCGGTGATGCCAGCATATCTCAGGCACACAGAAACTATTTCACTCTATTCAGTGAGGTGAAGGAAGTTTAACAAACTGCATGAGCTAAAACCACGCTCACACGGTAATACACAACTACATAAAAACAAGAAAGAGTCTACGTGGATTTCACCTGGTCGGCTTCTGAAAGAAACCAGACAAGCAATTCTATTAAAATCCCTCACACGGCATGTTGGGAAATGATTTCTGAGACACAAATCAAAATTATCTCACCCCCCAAAAATAAAAATCACCAGTAGAAATGGCCTTTTTCCTTCAGTTCCGTGGTCTTGTCACATCAGTCTCTGGGAACTGAACTGCAGGGGTCTAGGCCAAGTTCTTGATTCAGGTTATTTTCTTCCTCACATCTCAGAACAGGAAAAGAACATAAGAAACCCTTCCTCCCCCCAGCCTCTCCCCACCTCCTGGTGTGTTTATAAATACACTCAGGTGAGGTCATGTCCTTCAGAAAGGAAAGGCTTCAAACTTAGAATTAATCCCAGTGCTACAGAAGAAACTTTTTATATAAAGAGATCTCTTTTCCTCCTCTCCTCCTTCATCCTACACGACGGACCCGATTATTAACTCAGACCACTCAGAGAACGAACCAAACACCCAAGAGATTTGATCTGAAGTGGATGGGAGGCATGTGAATTAAACTCAACACGAGTAAATAACATAAAATTGCCTTCGAATACCTTTAGGGATAAAAAAAAATCAAAAGACATTTTGCTTTATTGGGAAAAACCTGGGGGAAGTGATTTAAGTTCCTTGTGACCAGCAGGTAAAGTTCAGGATGAAGGGAAGCTGAGGAGGGAATAGGAAGAGTGTGGCAAAGGGGAGGGGGGTGGTTTTCCTAAATGGGTTGTTACGATCCTCGCAAATAATTTAAAACCACTAAAAATACAAACCAAGGACACAAAGTTCCCACTTTGGGATCTGGGGGCTAAAAGAGATGATTCTGAGTTTAGATGTTGGCTCGGAAACCTGCCCCAGCCTTCATGTGGAATCATTCCCTAAAAAGGCGTCCCTTCCAGGAAAAAGGAATCACAGGCACCAAGCACACTTCTCGGTGGGGCTGCTGGCCCGGCTTTGCTGTGTTGGTGTCTTCACTAGAGCGGCTCTTTGCGTTTCCATTTGGAAAGTGCCGCTCAGTCTTAACCAAGCAACCTTCTAATTGTTCAGGCACCGCCAGGACGCTTCACTGGGGAGAGCGCTGTCTTCACTAGAGCAGCTTGTGAACTACTCAGGGAACGAACCACACTTATTTATTTCCTTTCTTATTTCTTTTTCCTGTTCTTCACTGGAGATGTGAATGCTTATTGCTCTTAAATTAATCCACTTTTTAATTTAGCATATTTACACCAGCACGGCAAACAGAGCAGTGGGGTAGTATAGGATTTCTGTTTGGGGGTACTGGGGCCCTCTGAGTAGGTGACAGGATCCCAACGGCACTAGCTGTGCGGCATCTTTTTCTAGAAGCCCAGAGAAGGTGCAACTCGCTCATCTGCGCTCCGCACCATTTCCCAACACAAGCTGGGGGCTGGCAGAGCCACAGGAACGAGGACTGGAAAGTGTTCCACCAGGACGCTGACCCTCCCGGAGGACTGGAGGGCGTTCCACCAAGACACTGACCCTCCCGGAGGACTGGAGGGTGTTCCACCAGGACGCTGACCCTCCCGGAGGACTGGAGGGTGTTCCACCAGGACGCTGACCCTCCCGGAG
>NW_003852529.1:13603-50198 GCF_000181295.1 Otolemur garnettii | reverse complement strand
CGGAGGACTGGAGGGTGTTCCACCAGGACGCTGACCCTCCCGGAGGACTGGAGGGTGTTCCACCAGGACGCTGACCCTCCCGGAGGACTGGAGGGCGTTCCACCAAGACACTGACCCTTCCAGAGGACTGGAGGGTGTTCCACCAAGACATTGACCCTCCCGGAGGACTGGAGGACATTCCACCAGGATGCTGACCCTCCCAGAGGACTGGAGGGTGTTCTACCAAGACATTGACCCTCCCAGAAGACTGGAGGGCATTCCACCAAGACACTGACCCTCCCAGAAGATTGGAGGGCATTCCACCAAGACACTGACCCTCCCAGAGGACTGGAGGACGTTCCACCAGGACGCTGACCCTCCCAGAGGCCTAGATGGAGTTCTACCAGGACACTGACCCTCCCAGAGGCCTAGATAGAGTTCTACCAGGACACTGACCCTCCCAGAGGCCTGGATGGAGTTCTACCAGGACGCTGACCCTCCCAGAGGACTGGAGGGTGTTGCCCCGGGATGCTGACCCTCCCAGAGGACTAGACAGTGTTCCACCAGGACGCTGACCCTCCCGGAGGACTGAACGGTGTTCCACCAGGATGCTGACCCTCCGGGAAGACTGGAGAGTGTTCCACCAGGACGCTAACCCTCCCAGAGGACTGGATGGCATTCTACCAGGATGCCGACCATCCCAACTCTCTAGGTCTCTCTTTAGGTACAATCCACCTGTCCCCAGGTGAATGAGCAACTCCCAGGCTTCCCGATGGCCTGGCAACACCCCCTCACCAGGGCTCTGAGGAAAGGCACCCCCACACCTGCCAACTGCCCATGCGGGAGCATTCACAGAACACAGAGAAAGGCTCCAAACTCCAAGCCAGCACAGAAAGACCTCCCAGAAACAACTGCCTTGTAAGTAAACACAAGAGGCTGATAATACACACGAAAAGGAAAAAGTGCCGTTGTTCAAAGTCTTTAACTGTGAACATCAGGGATCTTCTGGGTTACAGGTGTCGTTCACTTTTGAAATGCCCTGATTCACTCCAGACTGCATCTCGGCCTCTGTCTCCTTAATCTCAGTAATGTACTGTGTGTGATAAGCCGCCAGGTCTCTACTGGCTGACAGCGACCTTTTGTATAACTCCTGGGTATTGCTTCCCCATGTGACAAGTTCATCCTCAGGTCCCGATATGACTGATGTCTTCTTTTTAACACAGAACTTGGTCCCTTGTAGACACTTCACTGCCGCTGGGAATCTCATCTCCAATGAGCAGGGCTGCTGTTCCCAAATCTGCCAGCGTCTGTTAGCAGACTGTGCACCTCCCCTCACCCCATCCCCTAGCAACTACATCCTGGCACCTAACATTTTAATTCTTCCAGATATGATTCATGGAGCCATCTGTGGACAGATAATGAGGGACAATAATCCAAGAATAGCTATCAGGCATTTGCACAGCAGAGTTTTAGCATCAGTGCATCCAAGTCACGGGAATGGACGTGCCATCCCAGGAGGTGGCTCACCCCTTCAGCCATGGCTCAAATGGGACGGGCAAGGTGGATCAGCTGGTCTTGACCACTCAGCCTCTGAATGACATCCTGCCCCCAGCTGTCCTGAAACCCCCAAGAACAACTACAGCACGGCCACCAAATCCTAGAGAGAGTTAAAGGCAGCAAACAGGAAGTTACAGAGAGCACCCGCCTCAGGGTGGGCTGGTGGGACAGGGTGCAGGGTAAACCCCCAAGGTTTGCATCTGACAGGCAGAGATGCACTGTTCAGCTTTAAACCCAAGGTCATGCTTCAAAGACTTCTCAACTACTCAACTAGTGACGCCTGAGGACAATGTCACTTTCTTTTTTATAAACTCTGACAAGAGTCCTTGTACCCCCCTTATTTCAGAGTACACACCTGCTGTCAGCAGACACAGACATGTGTTTCCACATGCCACCCCTCCCCACTGTGATGCACTCCCCCGACCAGCACCACCTGTATAGAGCCATCTCCATATCCCCACACACAGGGTTGAGGAGTGGGAATGATGCTCCCTCTTTTCAGTGGTTTGCCCAAAGCCACTGTGAACCGAGGCTGCACCACCCAGTAAGTCCTGCGGGATAAATGACCTTGGCCACCACCACTCTTTAGAGGGGAAGGCCTAGCCAGGACAACCTGGGCTCCATATTCACACTGCATGCTGAGTCGGTCAAATACTCACAGGAACTGTCCTAAGGGAAGATCAGGGGACCTGGGAACAGCCCAGAAGTGGCAGGGTGGGAGCCACCACAGAGCAGCCCATTGTGCCCACCTGCTGAGCCATCCCATGGCCACAGAGAGGACAGAGGCATGTCATGCTCTTGACACTTACTGAAGGCAAGGCTGGCAGAGAGCAGAAATGCTAAGTCCTAGTGTTGACCGCTGGTGCACGAGTGTGCCCCACCACACACGCCCCGCTGGTGCACGAGTGCGCCCCGCCACATATGCCCCGCTGGTGCACGAGTGCGCCCCGCCACATATGCCCCACGGGTGCATGAGTGCGCCCGGCCACATACGCCCCGCTGGTGCAGGAGTGCGCCCGGCCACATACGCCTCGCTGGTGCACGAGTGTGCCCCGCCACATACGTCCTGCTGGTGCACGAGTGCGCCCCACCATATACGCCCTACTGGTGCACAAGTGTGCCCCACCATATACGCCCCGCTGGTGCCTGAGTGTGCCCCGCCATATACGCCCCGCTGGTGCACGAGTGCACCCCACCATATACGCCCCGCTGGTGTCTGAGTGTACCCCGTCACATACGCCCCGCTGGTGCACAAGTGCGCCCTGCCATATACGCCCCGCTGGTGCACAAGTGCGCCCCGCCACATACGCCCCGCTGGTGCAGGAGTGCGCCCCACCACATACGCCCCACTGGTGCAGGAGTGCACCCCGCCACATACACCCCGCTGGTGCAGGAGTGCGCCCCACCACATACACCCTGCTGGTGCACGAGTGCGCCCCGCCACATACGCCCCACGGGTGCCTGAGTGTGACCCGCCACATACGTCCCGCTGGTGCCTGAGTACGCCCCGCTGGTGAACGAGTGTGCCCTGCCACATACACCCCACCACCCTTTCATGTGGTGGCACAGAAGCCTTCAGAAATTATTTCCAGAATGCTAATGGAGCATGATTCACTGGAAAGAGGACAATGATATAATTATCCACCTGTGTCATTTAAATGGCAAGAAGTACCCCCTGGCCACCCTCTGGCTAGTGTAGCATTCAGCATCTCCCTCTGTTTAGAGGGAGATTTGCAAAATGCTGATGTGATACTTTGCTAAGACGAACATTTTCCAGTTCCATCCATGTAAACATGAAGGAGGTAAAGTCTCCATCTTTCTTTAGGGCTGCATAGTGTTCCATGGTATACATATACCACAGTTTATTGATCCATTCATGGATTGATGGGCACTTGGGCTTCTTCCATGATCTGGCAATTATGAATTGGGCTACAATAAAAAAAAAAAAAAAAAGAAACAAAATGCTGATGTGACTGAGGGTCCCTGTCCTCTCACAGCAGGGGAAAGGTGAGCCAGGACCAAACAATGGTTTGGTTTCCAATAGGAAACCCAGCCCCAGAGAGCGCCAGTGCCATTAGGCACACATCTCTGCCCTCCCCACTAAGCCAGCATATCATTTCTCTATCTCCATGTACCTGAAGCCTGAAGGCCGGGTGTGAGGTAGTATGTGGGTGCAGGCTCAAGAAGCCAGGCCAGTATTTAGGGCACCATGCTGAATTTTTCTTAGAAAATAAAAAATGGAAAAGTGAGATGAAAAGAAGGAAAGTGACCAAGAAAAGCCATCATGTGGGGAGGACACTGCTGCTTCAAGGGGAGAGGGCAACAGCTCTGGGCCCTGCTGACAGCTAACATTCCAGCCTGCTCCAGACACGCAGGGAAGGCCGCCCAGGGTGTCAAAAGGCCATCGGGTGAATACCTCAAGCCAACCTACATTTGAAATCATTTTAATGTGAGAACCTTATCCAAGCAAGCACAGCAACTGCTATAAAACAGGCCACCCGCCAGACCCTCTGAACAGGTCCCTGCATCAGCTACACGAAAATAAGCCAGCCGGTCCCTGATCGATACTGATGGCCTTGCCCTCTCCATGGAGAGAAGCCTGTCGGTGCCAATCTCACTGATACAGTTGTGTCCTAGAATCAGGAGGTCACCCACCACCCATTCTTGGTCTCATCTTCAATATCGGGCACAGTCCACGTGGCTCAGCCCCAGAGTAACTGGGGAGAAATGTGCCAAAGTCTATGTGGAAATCTTTTAATTGATTTTCTTAAATTGACAAATAAAAACAGCATCTATTTATGGTGTGCAACATGGTGTTTTGAAATATGTAAACATTGTGAAAAGGCTAAATTGAGCCAATTAACATATGCACTGCTTTGCATACTTATCGTTTTTGTGTGTGTGGCAAGAACACTTGAAATTTACCCTCTCAGTCGTTTTCAAGTCGACAGCACAGTTGTTAGGGACTGTGCTCACCACTCTGTGCAGCTGACGTCAGGAACGTAATCTTCCTCTCGCCACCCTGGAAGTTCAGATCCTTTGACCGAGATCTCTCTAATCCCCCACCCCCAGCCCCACTGTTCCACTCTCGGCCTCTATGAGTTCAACTTTGTAAGATTTCACATACTAGTTAGACCATGTGGTATCTGTGCCCGGCTTATTCCATTTAACATGATGTCCTCCAGGTTTATTAAACAAAAGCAACCAGCCAGAACTTGCTAACCGCCACTCCCCAGAGCTGCAGAGACTGCCAAGTAAGTAAAGCTCTGACTCCTGGGTTCATGCTTTCTAGTTGGGTTTGGGTCATGAGCCTGTTTCCTCACCTGCAAATAGAGATAATCACAGACCCTACCCCTGGATATTTTGTCAATTAAAAGCACACAGCATCATTAGTAGTGCGCCCCCCGTACAAAGCACAAAATAAAAGGGTGGCTACTATGATAGTGATTATTATTTTTTAAAAGTGCTCTTTGTAAACCATAGAAAGGTATATTCTAAAAAAATATTATCTATGGCAACGATGATAACAAAACATAAAGGACAGAGAGGAGGCTGTACTATGTGTCTAACAGGGTTTTTGGATTTGACTTGAGAATAATGCACATATTTTACACAACCAAAAATCCAAATTTAAAAAGCTATCGTTAAAAACCAAGAAAATAAAATTAAACAAATGAACCTAAATGTGCACACAGCCGCTGGCATAAACAAATAGGAGGAAATTATTCCGAATGACTTTCAAATGCAGTAATTTAATTGCACAACCCCAATGGTGGTCTGCTCCAGTGGCAAAACGTAACGGCAAACAAATATCTGACGCGATTTCAGCGTCTGTGGAAGCACTTGCATTATTATTAGACAACGGTGGGTGTGCATGGTAGGATAAACCGAGATTAGAGTGATGCTGTTCACTAAAATTTGAGGGTTTTAGTATGGTTGAGAAGAGACACAGATGTTAAGATCAACAAGGGTAAGCAAAAACATCCTGAATTACAGTGGACAATTTCAGTATGAAGTATAATATCTTTAAATAAACCCTTTTGTAATTAAGGGTTTATTTATTTATTTTAGTTTTGTTTTTTGTTTTTTTGGCCGGGACTGGATTTGAACCCGCCACCTCCGGCATATGGGAACAGCGCCCTAACCTTTTGAGCCGCAGGCACCGCCCACTTAAGGGTTTATTTAACCTGGCCCTCAAATATCAATTTCCATAAAAAGAAACCAGGCTTCCCTGGGAAAAATGGCTGATTCCACGTTTGAGACAAGAAATTTACTAGAGAAGCATTGATGTCTTACAATACCAGAAAATACGGGTGCTGTCAGTGACCATGAGGTCCTGTCAAAGGGTTCGGGAAATGGCCTGAATGAGCCTCCACTGGGCACAGATGACGTAGCTGGAGACAGATGACGGCTCCCACCAGAAAGAGAATAAGCAAACATGTCTTTAAAGCATTAGAGAGCTCCTGAAGCCACCAAGATCTGAGGTCTGAGATGGGACAGCTGTCATAAGAGGAGCTGTCCTTCTAGAGCTGCCTCAGAATCTGGGATCATGTGTTCATTCCAGACTCAGAGAAAGGGCCAAGAACTGGTTCTCAGGCACAGGGCCAATCCCTCCTGCCAAGTGCAGAGAAATCACTGGAGCTTCTGGAAGTCAAGAGGGGCTTGTGTGCTGAAAACTACAGATCTAAAGGGCCAGTAATCTGGGTGAAGGAGGATTTTTCTTCCAAGATATTTTCTGCATTCTGAAACTTGGAGGGGCAGAAGGCACCAAAAGCTAAGTGTCAGAATGGAAAGCAGGACCCACTGGGTCAGCACACCTAGCTCTCATTCCAGAAGGAAAGGAGAGACGCAGGTAGACGGCATCCTCTCCAAACCATAACTCAGCCTTGACCTAGCTCAGTCTCTGACTAGATTGAATGATAAGCCCCCACTCTACCTATAAAGCAGAAGAAAGGGTAATCTTCTCTGAGAGAAGATAACATCATCCAGAGTCTCCATAATCCTTAAAATACATGCAATGGCTGACAGTCTGTGAACAGTAACTAGTCAGTCCCAGAGACAGTACCATGTGCTGGAAAATGAAGAGAAAAATCAGTCAATAGAAACAGACCCATGGATAGTTCAGATATTAAAGTCAGAAGTCAAGAAATCTGAAATAACTAAGATGCTCAAGAAAGCAAAAGAAAACTTGGAGAACACAGCTGAAAAGATGAAGAATTTCACCCAAAAAATGGAATGTAGGAAAAAAATCAATTGCAAACGCCATAACTTGAAATGCAGCATCTACAATTAAGGACCTAAAAGGTAGGTTAAGATCTGATCACATAGGGAAGACAGAGAAGAAAACTGAAAAATGGGTCAATAAGGAGTACACATTCTGAAGAACAGAGCGAAAAAAGGATGGAAAAATGAAAAGTACAGAAAGGGGACACACAGAAGGCACTGCCAGGTGGGCGATTAGAACCCTAGATGGTGAGAAGATGAAAAACAAAGAAGACCATTTATTATAAAACTAATAGAACATGCAAACCCACAACTCAAAAAGTTCTATGAATCTTTTTTTTTTTTTGAGACAGAGCCTCAAGCTGTCCCCCTGGGCAGAGTGCCGTGGCATTACAGCTCACAGCAGCCTCCAACTCCTGGGCTCAAGCGAGTCTCCTGCCTCCGCCTCCCAAGTAGCTGGGACCACAGGTGCCCGCCACAACGCCTGGCTATTTTTTGGTTGCAGCCGTCATTGTTGTTTGGCAGGTCCGGGCTGGGTATTCGAACCCGCCACCTTAGGTGTACGTGGCTGGCGCCTTAGCCGGTTGAGCTATAGGCGCCGAGCCAGTTCTATGAATTTTAATCAAGATAAACACAGGGAAAAAGCACATGAAAGTGCACAAAGATGGAAAGCCAAGGACAAAAATAAAATGTCTATAGCAACCATAGCAAATGGCCTCTACCTACAATTCCATGGATGGAAGACTTTGAAAAGAACTAGAGAAGATGGCAAACAAATAGGAGAGTAACTGCCAGTCTAGAATCCATACCTAACAAAAATATCCTCCTAGTAATAAAGCTAAATAAAGCCATTTTTATAAAACTCAAACTGGAGGATCTATCACCAGCATGAATTCTAGAAAGGACCTCTAGCAAAAGAAAACGATCCCATAAAAAATAAGGAAATTTGGGAAGGAATAAAAAGCAAATGCAAAATAAACATGCAAGTGGCTCTGCGCCCGTAGCACAGTGGTTACGGCGCCAGCCACATACACAGAAGTTGGTGGGTTCGAACCCAGCCTGGGCCAGCTAGAACAACAACGACAACTGCAACAAAAAATAGCCGGGTGTTGTTGCAGGCAACTGTACTCCCAGCTACTTGGGAGGCTGAGGCAAGAGAATCACTTAAACCCAAGAGTTTAAGGATGCTGTGAGCTATGACGCCACAGCACTCTACCAAGGGACACAGCGAGACTCTGTCTCAAAATAAAAAATAAAAAATAAGTGTGCAAGTGATAAAGAGCACTCAAATGTGGGGTGATAAGTTTGTTTCCCAACACGTCACCCAGGCTAGAGATACAGGAGGAAAGCCAACCTGGTGATATAAAAATTATCTCAACCTTCCTAATGCCACGGCCCTTTCATACAGTTCCTGTGGGTCACAACCCACAGGTTGAGAACCGCTGCTATAAGCAAAGCTATGAGAAAGGGGATAAAGTTGAAGCTCCACACATCTGCCACCTACGACCAAGAAGTTACAGCACCCGTTATATAACTGCAAACCTACAACAAAGAGACCCAGACTTTCACCCCAACCAGGCAAGATCCAACCGGCGATTTTCATGTTGGGGACTCACGGATGGTGAAAACCAGGTGTCCTCAAACTACAGCGCACGGGCCACATGAGGCCCACCTAGGACATTTATCCGGCCCACCGGGTGTTTTTGCCACTGCTGTCTGTCCTGCTTAGCAGCCAACTTGTCCCAGGGCCCACAGTCCAGCCCTCCTATGGTCTGAGGGACAGTGAACTGGCCCCCTGTTTAAAAAGTTTGAAGACCCCTAGTAAAACCCAACAAGTGTTCTTCCTCTCCAGCTGTTGGCATCCAGCCTACAATGGCACTGACCCCTCAATCACTGCTCAGTGACCATTCATGAAGTGCTCTCGTGAGACACAGCAGGGAGCCTAGTGTCTTCACACAGTGAGGTGGGAGCCAGGAGGCTGGCAGACGCCCTAGGTGCCAACATCCTCACGAGGAAGGGAATGCCGGGTCATGGGTACTGCCTTGCTTCCCAGATGCCTAGACTCGGTATCCCTCCCACCGCGCTCCACCAAGCCCTGTGCTGTTACCGAGTCCCCAAGGGTTCGGCAACTTGTGTAGAGTGGTCAGACCTATGGGAGGGAGAAGTGCCCAGGAGCCAAGTCCACGGGGGGACATCCCAGTGTCCACTGTGACATGCTCCCCCTGGGAGACAAGGCCAGGCCTGGGGACCCGGTGGGGTTGAAGGAAAGCCCAAGCCCTTACTTTACATAATTCTTTCTTTATAAGGCTTCTATACTTTCATTATTTCACTTCGGTGCCGTACAGCTCGTTAGGAGGAATGGGACTTAGTTTGAGAGAAAAGAAAAAAGGAAAAGCCACAAGGACAGCCCAGGGTCAGCCACTCCCAGAGCGGAGCCAGCCAGGCTAAAGCTGTGGCTTCTCAATGAAGCGTCTTTTGCTCTGCCAAGCAGCTCCCCGACGGGGGCGGCCAAGCCAGAAAGTCACAGCTAAGCAGACGGCAGGATAGACGCGTGTGCTTCTAAGAGGCACCTTTCCCTCACTTGAGATTCCGACCCAAGCACATCAGGGAGTGCCTCTCTTTCATGTTCCATTTTCCTTCTGAGTTTGAGCCTTCAAGTGCCACTGCCACAGGGGAAGGTTGCATCTCCTCTGCACGTGGCACCTGTGATGAACTGGGCTGAAGTCCAGTTCCCCCAAACTCAAATGCTCTGAGGACATGCGATACCTTCTACGGTTTCTGTTATCTGCCCTCCCCCAATCCTACAAGTTCAACTGGACCCTCCCTCCCCACCACCCTCCCGGCTCACGGATTTCACACTCCTGTGCTCACTGGTGATTGTTACTCTAAGCTTTGCTCTATCAACTGATCAGGAAATAGACCAGGCCAGACAGCACTATCTGTGACAGTCTGTGGCACAGAGGGGAGAGTGTGTGGGGCTTTTCAGTGAGCCCCTATTTAAATGTACATGAATCAGCAGCCGTGAGCTATTTCTGAAAGCTGAAGTAGTTCCTGTGTGTTTAAGAGAGCAATGGTTAAATATATGCTTCCCTTCATCAGCCACTTTATAGAATAAATATTTCAATGATACCCTGCTATGCTGACTCTGAGCTAAGAACAACACGCATTCTCATTAAAGACAACCCACCAAGGCACAGTCAGCCCGTTCATTCCTGTAGATGAGGTGTCTGACACAGCAGGCACCGCCTAGAAACCAAGCTACTTAATAAGGAAATGACACGTTCACGGAACACGTCCTACAGTCCCTTCCCAGGCCTGCGGCCCCGCCCCACACATCTGCAATTAACACAAAGCACAAAGGTAGCTGTGCCAAAGCAGATAAAACTGGGGGGGACAACAGGTGAGGCGAATCGTTCCAACCTCAGAGCTTCATGAGTTTGCTGGGGTTTAAATGTAAAAGCAAACCCACCATAAATGACTGGCTGGTCTACCCTACCGGGCAGAGAACCCCCTTCCAAGGGTGAGCCTACTGGATCTCACGTGCATATGGATGTGAGGGCGTGTGGCTTCCCCCCGACTCTGTGATGCGCACACAGCACTAGCTTCTTAGAGTCCAGCCACGCGCACACACAGAGGGTCCTCACTGCCTGCAGTAGTCGTGTTCCGCAAAGCTGCCTCAAACACTGGATAGGGAGGTGTTTGCTCCTAGAAGGAATTCCGGGTTAGGTTCCCACAGGCCTCGTGTCACCAGTCAACATATAACCTTGCTTTATGTAGGTTTCTGTTTAAAGACTCCTTCTTTACACTGTCGAGACACACTGTCGACTCAGTAACATCACACTCAGAGCCAACAGCTCTGTGACTCACCCCTGAATGAAGCTTCCCTGACAAACACTTTCCTCTGGAAGGTACATCACAGCTTCTTATTCTTAGGAACACTAGATGGCATTTTAGCGTTGCGATGGAGGCCATTTTCTACAGCGACATCGCCACCAAAACGCGCAAAAACTTAAAAACCGTGTTAAGGGACACTTGTTTATACAAGGGCTAAAGGCGAGAAGGCAGTGTGCCACCCTGACCGACCTCTGCGGGAAGGACATCCACACTGTGGGTGCCTCAGATTCTCCACCACCCTGTGCATAACTGCAAATGACCTCAAAAGCATGAGTTTTTATTTTGGTGTTATAACAAATGGATTTTAGCAAGGTCGGCAAACTCACGAATCTGTTAATAATGAAGACGGGGTGTGCAGAGGTTGTGATCCCCTGGCCTGACCCATTCCAGCCAAAGGTAGCGTCCAATCCTTACTTATCACCGACCTCCCGTCTGTCTTCTGGCTGGTCCTGCCCACTGCTTAGAACAGCCCCGCAAAAGCCAGAGATTAGAATCTACTGCAGGTGGGGGCAGACTGCTAGCCAGGCACATGTCATATGCTCGCTGAGGCATCCCAATATGTTAGCTTCTTTGTTTAAAAAAGGAAGGGCAGACAATAATAAGAAATAGACTCAAAGAAACACATGGAGACAAAAGACTCTTTGTATCTATTTTATAAACAATAATGCTTCCCAGGATGTTAAAATAAATAAGAATCTCTGAATGCAGATTCTGAATTTCGTTTAAATATTTATGAAGATTCTGAATTCTATCTCCAGAAAAGATTCCACAGTTAAAAATATTCCATCTATGCCACCTTTTCTGCTATGGACCCAGGGTCACTTCACAGCCTGGAATGAGACTCAAGAGCCGTCAGAAGTAGGGAAAAGTGAGCTTGTTCTGTGTGACCTAGAGTGTTGGGGTGACGAGGGGAGATAACAGGCACCTGGGGGAGTGATGAGGTCCCCGTCTCTGCAGGCAGCCAAGCAAAGGAGGAAGAGGTCTTAAGGAGACGGCAGCTCCCAGTAAGACACCGGCAGGGCCCAGGTGACCTTCCAGGCCTGTGATGGTTTATTTCATGTGTCCACTTGACTGAGCCCCGTGGTGTCCAGATTAAACTATGATTCTGGGTACACCTGTGAAGGTGTTTCAGGGTAAGATCAGTAGTAAAGCAGTGGATTCTGCACAGCCAACACCCCTTGGCCTCATCTGAGCCCAGGGAGCCTGAACAGCATACAAGGCAGAGGAGGGGGGCTGCCTCCTGGTAACTGAGGGCTTGAGCTGGTCTTTCTTCGGGTTTTGTACTTGGGGATACACCACTGGCTCTCCAGGTCCCCAGCTGGCAGATGGCAGACTGTGGAACTTCTCGGCCTTCATCATCACGTGAGCTAGCTCCTTAGAATAAATCTCTCCACATATGCACCCACAAACACATACACAGGTACCTTGCCAGTCCTGTTTTTCTAGAGAACCCCAATACAAGCCTCTCCCCACCACCAACTGCGTGCCCTGGAACTCAGATGGACAAGGCGATGTTACCGACACCTGTTCCCACCTTCAGATAGCCTGGGAACCATGTGCTGCCCTGCACCACTACACGTCCTTGGAAAACAGCTGTCTGCTCCACCACCAAGCCTAAATGGGGCAGGCTAAGCACCGATCAAGGGCTGCCAGGATGGTCCTGAGGTATGTTCACTGATAGGGAGGCAGAGGGCGGTCGCCAGGGCAACCCCACCCACAGAAAGGGCCCACGGAGTGACGGTGCTGCAAGGGTCTGCCACGTGCATCTATCTGCCATGAGCTGGGATCACAGGGCCTTGGAATGGAGGGACAACCACTGGGTAAAGGCACTTGTCCTGAGGCTGATCCCCATGGGGTGAGAAAGACTGGTTTAGACCTGGGGTGCTGTCCTATGGACAAGAAACCGACCCCCTCCAATGGGATCGATAGGCAGAACTGGGACCAGGGGCAACACAATTGCAGGAGTGGGAGTGCCAGCGAGGGTGGACAGTGCTGGGAGGAAGGCCTGGCCTGTGAGCCTGACCCTGCACCTGGGCGGGGGGCAGGTCTGTCTTCAGCCTCTGCACCAAGCCTGGGTCAGAGAAGGGAGCCCACAAGATCCACACACTGAAGATGGTACGGGGTGACCCAAAAGTGAGTCCTAGTCTTTCCTGAGAGGTGGGGTTGGCAGAAGCAGGGAGCAAGAGACCCCAGAGGACACAGACCCGCAGATGTGGAAAGAGAGGGCTGGGAGAGAGCTTCCTACTTCAACAAAGGAGTGGCATCCAGGGAGCGGGAAGGAGCGATGGTCCAAGGGCTTGTCATTTCCCCAGTCTCCTCTACTGTGACTTCTGGAATCTGTACCCTCAGTCACCATTCATGGGCTATGCTTGAAACACAATGGGGAAGCATGTTTTTGTAGGTGACACGGGCTGCCTGGGTCTGGACACGGCTCTTTGTGGCTACTCTGCCTGCACGAGGTTCCTTCTTCTGTAAAGTGAGCACAACAACAGGACCCACCTCACGGGCAGTTTGGTCATGGGGCCCTAAGTTCCAGTTCTCCACTGCTGCCGTCCCCGACCACAAATGTGTTAGTGTGAGACCATGAGAATTTGTTCTCTTAGGGTTCTAGAGGTTACAGGTCCTAAAATAAAGACGCTGTGTGCACAGGGCTGCATTCCTGCTAGAAGCCCTAGAGGACAATCCATTCCCTCCCCTTTCTCAGTGTACAGAGGCCACCTATGTTCTTTGTCCCATGGCCCTTCCTCTGGCTGCACAGCCAGCAGCACGGCCTCTTCTGTCTTTCTCCAGCCCCTGCTTCTATCATTCCATCACCTTCCAGATGGCTGGAAGGCCCTGGGAGCTGGGGGGATGTTTGTTACCACGCATAACCTAGACCAGGCTGACCAATGGAAATAAATGTTAACCATCATTACTGTATTTATTATTTTAATGTTATTACAGCTTTGTCTCTGTTACGCCACCTGGTCAATGTGAGGCATTGAATCTAAGCCACTCTCAAGTGACTGCCAGGTCTAGGGGGCAGTAACTGGCCTCAAAGGCTGACCTTGCAAACCTAAATGCATTTTCTAATAACGATACTGGAAAAGTGGCACCCCAGCCAGCTCAGCCGAGCAGGGCCTGGGGGACCTGCCACTTCTGTCTTGGTTGCAGCAGCTGACAAAGGAAGCAGCAGGCTGGAGCAAGTGGGGGAGTGTCCCTTCCCCACCAGAGGCTCCAGCAGAGCGGCGCTAGAGGACCTGACGGCTCTGCCTTGGCAGCAGCTGGCACAGAAACCGGCAGGCTGGAGCCAAAGGGGAAGCTTTCCTCTCCTACCGGAGGCTCCAGTAACAAAAAAAGACTGGGTGATCAGGGGAAAACACTGGCGATTCCTCCAGTGCATCCCTGATTGGTTCATTTTCAATCCTGCTCCTGACTGGTCTATTTTATAGACCAATCAGCTAAGCTCTCAACTCATTGGACAACTGCCCCTATATAAACCCCTAAGCAGAGAGCCTAGGGGCAGATTGTTGCAGACCTTTGAGGAAGATAGAGCAGAAGAGCAAGACTTTAGCAGACTGACGCAGACCTCTGAGGGAGAAAGAAGAAGAGTTGTAACACTTGGATCCTGCTCTACAAGGAAGTTTGGCTCTTTGTAAGAGCTGTAACACTTATATCCTACTCTACAAGGAGGTTTGGCTCTTTGTAAGAGCTGTAACACTTGCATCCTGCTCTACAAGGAGGTTTGGCTCTTTGTAAGAGCTGTAACACTTATACCCTGTTCTGCAAGGAGGTTTGGCTCTTTTTAAGAGCTGTAACACTTGCATCCTACCCTGCAAGGAGGTTTGGCTCTTTGTAAGAGCTGTAACACTTATATCCTGTTCTGCAAGGAGGTTTGGCTCTTTGTAAGAGCTGTAACACTTATACCCTGTTCTGCAAGGAGGTTTGGCTCTTTGTAAGAGCTGTAACACTTGCATCCTACCCTGCAAGGAGGTTTGGCTCTTTCTAAGAGCTGTGACACTATAAAACATATCTTATCCTGTTCTATAAGGTTTGGCTTTTTGTAAGAGCTGTAATAATACCTCTGTAAATAAAACCTAACTTACTGCCCATCCTGTGGTCCATCGATTCATTCATCGAATAGTCGAGACCAAGAGCCTGGAAATCCAAAGTCAAAAATCCGGTATCAGTAAGAAGGCACAGAAGCCATTGATGGATATGTGGACACATAGAACATGGCAACAATGGGATCCTGTTCAGCCACATGAGGGACTAAAGCCTGGTACATGCTACAATCCCGATGACCCTAAAACATGATGCTTGGTGAAGGAAGCATACATGACGGCCACATAGTGTGCACATAGTGTGCTCTCACGAGAAATGTCTAGAACAGGCAAATCCAGAGGGGCAGCGGCAGAGTCGTGGCTGCCAGGGGCTGAGGACAGGGGCTGGGGGACACAAGAGCCAAAGGGTTTCATTCAGAGTTTATGAAAACAGTCTAAGCTTGACTGTGGCAATGGCTGTATAGCTACATGATTGTACTAAAAACCACTGGCTTATACACGTGGAGTGAACCATGTGGCACATGAACCACCCAGAGATCACTCAGCGATCTCGTGAGATAGATCACGAACCATCTCAGTAAAGCAGTGAAGCCGGCACAGAGCACTGGGAAACGAAGGCCCAGCGCACCCGCCTCCCCAGTCCCACATGGCCCTGGGGGAGGCAGCATAAGAACACTCTGCATTGCTGCTTAGAGATGCTGGCTTGGCCACACCAAGTCAGGACAAGGGGAACTGAAGCTGCCACAGAATCAATCACCTGCCTTCCCATTCTCTGTCCTGGTGACAACATTGCCATAGGTCACCAAGGTCATCTTTAAGACCTTGCCTACCCCTTCAAGAGGAGAAAGAGAAGGGGTCTTGATGCCCAAGACACAACTATGGATCAGAGATCACTTCCTAGCCCCCGGGGGTGACACCAAGGAGTTGGTGCTAATGGCCCATCATCTCAAAGACCTCCTGAGCTTTGAAAGCCACCCCTGTTGCTGAACAGACCTGTCTCTTTTGCAGAGATACACCCTCTCCATGACCTCACAACATTTTTTAAAAAGGAAAACATTATCCATTTTCAAGCCTGCAGAAATTCTGGCAATTCAAAAATTAGCATAACAAATATTCTTTAAAGAAACTGAAAGACCCTCTGTGTGCAATATTTATTACCAATTTCCATAAACCCATTCTGAAGATCTCCGAATTACCATAATCTCTATGGTAAGGCATCTTCCATTGGAAATGGGTGGAAATGTCCTTTTCAAGCTGAAATCGTGATATGCTTAGAAGAAAAGAAAATGTTTTGCAGACAGCTGGCTCTGGACAAAAGCACCGCTCCGCCTCGGCAATAGAAATCTGTGCTAAAACAAAGTCATTTTGAAGAAACAAACACTTTGGTCTCTGATAAAAGCCACAGGAGATATTAATTTCCAGGCACTAGTTCTTACCTTCACATCCTGGGCTACATGAAGTGGGGCCCCGGAAGCAGGAGGAATAAGGGGTCTACAAACAGGCTATGCAAGGTGGACGCACGTGCTGCCCCTGTCGGGGTGAAGTGGACACAGAGAAACCGTCCAGACGACAGGCAGAGCCAGGTCTCCAAGGTTGCAGGCTCATTCCGGGAAACCACCTGTTTTCCAAGGACTGGAGCCACTTTTCCAAGTCAGGTGTCGGGGTCACACCTTCCCCTGGAGTGAGCAGGAATCCACTCACAGCATTCAGTCCTCTGCCAGCACTGAGCAAAGCAAAGACCAGAGGCAGTGGAGGGGCGGCCAGGCCGCGGAGACCCCATGGAGACCACCTGGTGGGTCACCCGCTTGGGACCACCGGCACTTTACAATACTGTCCTGGTGGTTGCCACAGAAACAGAAACTAAAACTGCCGCCAGGAGACCTCGCTGGCAGTCCGATGGCTACTTAGGAAGAAACACGAAAGGGGAAAACAAGCGTTGGTAAGGATGTGGAGAAATCAGAATCCTCGTACACTGCTGGGAGGAGTGCAATGTGATACATTATGGCAATTCAGATCCTCAAAGAGTTGAGAGCAAAATTATCGTATGATCTGATAATTTGACTTCTGTGTATGTACATATATCCCAAAGAATTGAAAGCAGAGACTCAAACAGGTATTTGCACATCCATGTTAGTAGCCGCAGTCGTCCCAGCAGCCAGAAGGGGGGAGCAAACCCAGTGTCCATCAAAGAATGAGCAAACAGCAGGTGAACTCCCAGACAATGGAGTGTTGTTCAGCCTCAGAAAGAGAGGAGCTGGGCGCAGTGGCTCACGCCTGTAATCCCACACTATGGGAGGCCAAGGCACGTGGATTGCCTGAGCTCAGGAGTTTGAAACCAGCCTGACCAAGAGCAAAACCCCTTGACCCTGTCTCTAATAAAAATAGAAAAACTTGCCAGGCATTGTGGGGGTCACCTATAGTCCCAGCTACTCAGGAGGCTGAGGCAAGAGAATCACTCAAGCCTAAGAGTTTCAGATTGCTGTGAGCTGTGATGGCACAGAACTCTACGCAGGGCAACACAGTGAGATTCGGTCTCAAAAAAAAAAAAAAAGAAAGAAATGCTGACACAGGCCACAACATGGATGAACCTTGAGGGCATCACACACCGAGGGAAAGAAGCCAGATGCAAAAGGACGAAAACTGTCTGAGGCTCCCAGAGATGTGAAATGCACGGGGACGAGAGGCAGCCGGGGACGAGAGGCAGCCGGGGCACCGGGGCTGGGGCAGGGGCTGGGGAGTTGGTTCAGGGAGGACAGAGTTTCGGTTTGGGAAGATGAGCGAGTTCTGGAGATGGACGGTGGCGATGGTTTCCCAGTACCCGTGTTCTGTACACTTAGATACAGTTAAAATGGTCAACTTTGCTATGTGCATTTTACCACAATTGGAAAAGAAATCTGAATTTCTACATTCTCTTGAAAAGTAGGAAGATTTGGCAACAATGGATATGTCTATTTATAGTAATTTTTAGAAAAACAACAGCAGCAATACACACAGTATGTGAAAATGTGAAAACCAGGCAGTCACGTCTTACTGCAAAGCACGTTTCCTAGCACGAGTTCGTGAACTTGTCGGATCTTAGCTCTGACGGCCATTCCAGAAAAAGAGTTCCAAAACTGCTTTGAAGGGTGGCTAGATAGACGCCAGCACTGGTCATAGCTTCCCAAGGGAGGTACCTTGAAGGGACCATGGTGACATCCAGCAATAACACACGCAGAGTACTTGCTCCAGGATGAGTCTGCAAACTTAATTGTCCAACCTCATATGAGAAGGGGTCACTTTCAGACATCTACTGGCAATGTTAAACATATCTCCTTGGACTTTTTTTTTGTGGGGAGGGGGACTACTACTCCCATTTATGGATAGAAAAACTGAGTCTTAAGTTAGTAACTAGCCCCAAATCACGTGGTTACTGGGGGTGAAAGCAGCCAGGCCTATGGGTTCAAGGCCCTGCTGAGCAGCCTGGAACCCATCTCAGTAGGAGGGGACTCACTGTGGGTCACTCCGGTCTTCCCAACACCCCCAAACCTGCTAAAACCACAATCGAGTCTGTCTGGACGTGAGCTCTCTCCTCAGCCTGGGATGTGAACCTGTTATGTATTCACTTCAGCAGCAAACACACCTCCACTTGCCAGGCCCCGAGCAGACAAATAAAACACAGCCTCTTCGAACCCTTTCCAAGTCCTGAATGGCGTTCTCCAGGAGAAGCCAGCTCCAGAGGGCTTTCAAACTGTAAGTTTTGAAAAGCAGAACAAATCTTGCCCTAAGTTCCTACTTCGTAATGTTAATGGGCATCTCAGACTGCTCCCCCATACTGAGAATTGTTCCCGTTAAAGCCCAGACGGGAGGCACCCATCATAGATGCCTGGGACTCCCATCCCGGGGAACCACCTCTCACCGCCGCCCTTCTCAGGGGCACCGGCTGCAGCAGGGCGGGCAGATGGATCCTGGTGGCTGAAATCTCACACTAATTGAAATCAATTTGGCCTTAGTCATGTCACAGCTGGCTGAGATTTCTCTCTCTTGAGTAAATATCATTTCTTAAATGCCAACTCTCTGGAGCCTATTCTCAAAACATTAAAAAAACACACACAAAAATCAAATACCTTTCAAGCAACAGGCAAAAAAGTTAAGACTGTGTGTTTGTTTTTGCTACTGATTCCTCTATTCTCTTGACCATCGTGTCAGCCTCTGATAACCAAGTTGGCACCTAAAAATCATAGTTCTCCACAGAGGGACTGGTTCACAGAAAGCTGGTGCAGACCGGGGGGCCCGGCATCCTCACCTCCCCAGACCTGGGCCCAAGTGCCCCGTCTCGGGGCTCCTAGCCGCTCTCTGTAAAGAAATCCAGAGATGGAGAGTAAGGGCCAACACCTGAGCACCCCGAATGGTGGGTGAAGTACGTCGGTGCCAACCCCCGGTCCTCAGCACACTTGAGTTGACACTGGGTCTCCTGTGGGAAACACAATGGACCACTCAGTATCCCTGCCTTCCCCGAGACTTCCAGGCTGGCATGACCTTTTCTGAAACGGTGCTACTCCTGGTTACTGTGTTAAATTGGAGGACTTAGATTTGTAGCACGGGTCACATACGTCTATCCTGCCTGTACCCCAGTTCTCCGTGTGGAGTCAGGCCATGCCACCTGCCAGCACTGGGCAAGCCTGTCACTGCACAGAGGGACTGAGGGACTCTGCTTTTCTTATGAAGTCACAGGATCAGCATTGCTTCTGTCCAGAGGAAAAGTGGAAGAGTCAGTGATGAGTGTTCAGGGCAGATGCTGCCAAAAAGCAGGTCCATCGAGGAGAACAAGACATGGGGAGCACAAAGAGCCTCTGAGAGTCCCATGGTGGGGTGGCGACGGGGAACATGTCCACAACAAAACCCCCGACTGCTGTCAATGGCCGCTGTACACTTGGCTTCCTCCAGGCTGACTCAGCTGGGTATTCCCCGGGCTGAATGCCCAGTGAGACCCTCCCCCCGAGACAGCCTGCGATGGGGCGATTGTGTCATCGTCAGCCCCGGGCATCTCTCAGGTGAGGACCCAGCAGTTCGAGTGTCACCTGCACGCCATGCCTGGCACAGATGCCTGAGAGCTGCCCGGGAAAGACCTTCCATGTGTTCAAACAGGACTGGCATTAACATGGGGCAAGATGACAACCTTGTGCCCTTTCCTCGTCTGTAAATGGAGACGTCTACCTCTCATCACCTGGTGACCAGCATGTACTGAGTGCTCAGCAGGGCCTGGCCTTAGCCAGCACTCCAGAGACGTGAGTACTTTATGTTTTATTTACACACACACATATATATATTTGAGGGGGTCACAGGTTACTAAGTCATTTGTACATAGATCGTAAATACATTTATGCCATTATGGGATTCAATGTGTTGATTATTTGTACAAATTGGAGTGCTTACATCTTACTAATCAACATAGCCTTCACCTCATTGACCCAATTAAGACATTTATATGCTCTACACCTGATAGATCCAACTTGTACTTGCAATCTGCTCCATAGGTGTGGCCCCCTACCAACCCTCCCTCTATCGACCTACCACCCTCCCTTCCCCTTCCCTTCCCTCCTTCATCCTGGGCTATAGTTGAGATTCATCTTTCATACGAAAGTGTGAGTGATTATAAATTGATTTCATAGTAGTACTGAGCACACTGGATTTTTTCCATTCCTGAGATACTTTACTAAGAAGAATATTTTCCAGCTCCATCCATGTAAACATAAGAGGTAAAGTCTCCATGTTTTTTAATGCTGCATAGTATTCCATGGTACACATAAACCATAATTTATTAATCCATTCATGGGTCCATGGGCACTTGGGCTTCTTCCATGGCTTGGCAATTATGAATTGAGCTGCAATGAACAATCTGGTGCAAATATCTTTGTTGCCAAGGGATTTTTGGTCTTTTGAATATACACCTAGTAGAGGAATTGCAGCTCAAACGGCAGGTCTACATTTAGATCTCTGAGTGTTTTTCTTTTCTCTTGAAGGGCAGTAGCGCATACAGAGAAAAGGCAGACCTTACAGAGAAAAAGTTTGGGTGGGGTCCTGGTGAGGTCCCTGCTTACTCAAGAATTGCCTGTTTTTTGAAGAACACAAACCACCCAAATAGGCTCAACCAAAACGGCATGATTTTGAGGGGAATCTCATAAAACCCGGCACAGGATGCACAGCTTCCCAGACGCCAGAGGCCTCCAGAGCTCTTCTCTGTTGTGTGTGTGTGTGCACCTGTGTGTCCTGCGTGTGCTGTGGCATGCATCCTGTGTGTTGTGTGAGCCATGTGTCCCGTCTGTGTCCAGTGTGCTATGTGTGCACATGGGCTGTGAGTGCACCTGAGTGTCACATGTACTGTCAGTATATTGTCACGCGTGCTGTGTGTACCGTGTCGTGTTGTGTGTACTTGTGTCATGTGTGCTATGTGTCCCATCCGTGTCCAGTGTGCCGTGTACATGCCTGGACAGGCGGTGTGTGCCGTGTGCATGAGATCTGTCACCCACCTTACTCTCCAGGTCTACGTCACCTTCCTGCTCTGCCCTCCTCTGACACACCCCCTTCCCGGTTCCTACAGGTCTCGACTCCCTCAGCTCCTTCTGCAGGAACGCACCTGCAGATGCTGTCTCTGCCCCAACCCCAATTTCTGAAAAGACAAGTTGAACTGACCCCAAATCAGTGCTCAGCAGTGCGTGACGAGAGGCGAGGGTCAGAACAGGGCCAGGAGAGCGCTTCCCATGGCGGGCATCACAGGCACATCTTCAACCCCACTGAGCCCAGAGGGGATGTTCAGAGGGTTAAGACACTGCACGAGGGAATGTGGTAGACGTGCTCCGTCAGCGTCACCAGTGTAGTTGGAACTCCAAAACTGTGCTGGACTCTGCGATTCCCAACAACTCACAAGTCTACCCAGGGATTTCTGGAACAAAAGGCTCAGGGCCCAGAGGCCATCAGAGGACTTAGAGAAATCCATGTGAGGGGACTGTTCTGCCACCTAGATGGGTTGATCCTGAGAGCACAGTGACACACAGGAGGTCCCTGTCCTGGGAAACAGCATCAAGTCAGGGAGACAAAGCCCCCAGGGAGAATAGCAGCACAGCAGGCTGCCCCCCACCACCCCACGGCTGGGTGAGGGGAGTTCCAGGCGGGGCACAGGCAGTGCAAGACACCAGGGGCAGTGACCGGCCACCTACAGGACAGAAGGAGACATGAGGGCATCCACTGAGGGCCCTTCTTGGCCAGGGAGCTGCAGGGAGCAGCACGACCCCGCGTGTAACCCAGAAAGGTGCCCAGCCACAGGGAGGGGGCCTGGGGCTGCAGGCACCAGGAGTGTGGTGGGCGGCTGATCTAGGAGAGATGCTCAGGACTCCGGGACTGCAGAGGTGGCAGCAGGGACAGAGGGGGCAGGTGAGCTGGAGGGACCCTTCAAGGCAGAAGGCAAAAGGCCCCAGCAGGTCCCAGAGGCAGTTTTCTTTTCCTAAATAAAGTGATGGGGCCCAGGATGCTCTTGCTGGTTCTCTTTTCCTGGCTTTGGTTTGCTGGCCCCTTCTCGGGCCTGGTATGCTCCAGGTAGGATAAGGCCCTCATGCAGCCACTGGGGTTGCAGGCAGCTGGCTGATGAGGCCCTTCCTGACCCCAGCAGCTCCACGCCCTTGGTGTTTCCTGACTCAGGTCTCCCTGGCCCACATGATCCTACAGAACTTCTCCCCCTCATTCCCTTCCCTGTGACGGGCCCGGAAGGACATTCCTACCAGACCCTCTGCTCTGCTGGGAGACTCCTCTGTGGCTGGATTTCAGGTCCGAGTCGCTGGAACCTGGGAACATGCGACCTCACATGGGAAAATGTGTGATGATGGTAAAGGCCTTCAGATGGGAGGATGGCCCTGGATTAGCCGGAGGGAGGGCCCTAAATGTGACCACGGGAGAACGGGACCCAGAAGAGAAGGTGGTGTGACCACAGGGGCAGGGCAGGATGTGGTGTGCCCACAGCCAAGTGACACCGAGACAGCCGCCAGCCACCACTCGAAGCTGGACCAGATAAGGAACAGGTCCCCCCAGCCCAGTTTCCGGAAGCGAAACGGCCCTGCCAACACCTTGATGTCAGACATTCAGCCTCTGGGACTGTGAGAGAATAGTAAATCCTACGACTTCTCTCTCCCCAGTTGGTGGCCATTTGTTACAACGGCCCCAGGAAACAAATACACCTGCTTCCTCCTCTCCTGTTCCTCAATCTTCCTTTATCCTGCCTGATACTCCCCTATGGAAATAACTGATTATACCCCAACTGGACTTTTTCCAGAAGCAGGAAGCAGAAAGACCTGCAGCTATTCTCAAAGGGGCTGATATCACCTCCCCCACAAGAAGGTAAAAACTGGTTTGGGGGTGGGGGTGGGGGGTGGGGGGTAGGGAAGCTTTTCATTCTGGTTATGCATAAAGCATAGCTCTGCGGTCAGGACAATAAGAGCCACCGCAGAGCCGGGCCATTAAAATGCCCTGTGGGGTGAGGGTGATCAGGAAGAAATGGGTGAGAAACACAAACTCAATGAACTAGCTCCATGCGGGGGTCACCAGGCACTTCCTTCCAGGTTGAACCCCTCCCTGGAGGCAAAGGGGCCGATGGCCCTGACGGTCCCAAATTTCCTACCAACGGACAGGAAATTTAAAATATGCAGAGCATTCAAGGATCACATTGTACCAAGCATTTAGCCCCCTATATTTACCAAGTGGATGTTCAATAAACATCGGTTCTCTCTCTCTCTCTCACACACACACACAGATCCTCCCAGAACAACATTGGCTGCTGGTCACACATTGAAAGTGAAATTATCATGAAACAGAAGTGTTACAGTAAACTGAGAAAGCCATTAGCTTCCTGGGCATCTAAAGCTCGCCCAACCTGCTATTTGGATCCGCTATGGACTGAATGCCTATGGGTCCCACACCAAATTCATATGTTGAAGCCCTGACCCAAAATGTGATGGCCCGTTAGGGCTAATTAGGGTGAGATGAGGTCATGAGGGTGGAGCCCTCACAATGGGATTAGCGCCCCTATAAGGACAGACACCAGAGAGCATGCACATTCACTCTTTCTCTGCCTTGTGAGGACACGGAGGGAAAGCAGGCTGGCAAGTGACCTCATGAGCAAGGGAATTACCCAGAGTCAACAGCAAACAAAGTCTGCTGTTTACGTTGCCCAGGCTCCAGTACTTTGCCATGGCAGCCTCAATACTGGATATCAAGTAATTTATAAAGAAAAGAAGTTTATTTGCACATGGTTCTGCAAGCTATCAAGTCCAAGGGCCTGATGACTCTGGGTTTTGCCCCGTGTCACACCATGGTGAAGGTCAAAGGAGAAAGAGACAAGTGTGACTATGGACCAAATCTGAGGGGTGTCCCAGCTGCCATACAGCCCATTCTCATGGGAACTAATCACCTTGCCAGAGTGGGAACTCACTCTTTACTGAGAGAATGACACCAAGCCATGAATGAGTGAGCCACCCCATGACCCAAACGCCTACCACCACCAACAACTGGGGTCAGACTTCACTGTGAGCTCCAGTGGGGACAAACGAACCATATCCAGACCTTTTACCACAACTCCGAGCAGAATAACATTAGGTCGTTTCTACTTCACTTCTAAGTGATAAACACCCAAGGATTTAAAATCAGGGACAGAGGCCAGGTGCAGTGGCTCACACCTGTAATCCTAGCACTCTGGGAGGCCAAAGGCATGTGGATCAATTGAGCTTAGGAGTTTGAGACCAGCCCGAGCAAGATCGAGACCCTGTCTCTAAAAACAGCTGGGTGTTGTTGCAGCCACCTATAGTCCTAGCTGCTTGGGAGGCTGAGGCAGGAGGATCACTTGAGCCTAAGAGTTTAAGGTTGCTGTGAGCTATGACACCACTGCACTCTAGTAAGGGTGACAAAGTGAGACTGTCCCACAAAAAATAAAATGAAATGAAATGAAATGAAAATCAGGGACAGGTATTTCTTCAGGTTAGAAACAGCTGCTTTGTAAATGTCCCACACAGAGCATACATTGCACCCTGGTGTCCTCACCTTTTACATTTTACAAATTTCCTTCTTCTTTGACACACACTGTGCAAAGCTGTCCCATGTTATCACTGCCACCTGGTGGCCAGCACAAGAAACTACAATGAGCTATGCAACCAGATAGGCCCCTTGCTCAGTTACTGTCCACCTAAACTCCAATTAGCGAGGGGTCTAGGGCCAGTCCTGGACACCAGAACAAAGCTAGAAGAAACAGTCCTCCCCAAGCACTTTACAGTTTAGCTTGAGAGACTTACACATGAACCATTCCATCTTAATATAACAAATAAAAGGTACATATTAAGTAATAAATATGGGAACCAAAATAGACACCTCTTGCAGGAGTGCTTCAGCTTAGAGGGTGTCTGAGCAGGAGTCTGCCTGGCAACAGTGGTGGGGATAGAGCAAGCTGTCCCCTGGCTGGAAAGTGGTCACATCATCCAGAAGATAGTGCTGGTCACCAGCATGTTTAAGGGGTTTGTCTGTGTCTGAGGGAGCTCATGTCCCCAGCTGGAGGCTGCACAGCAGCAGAGAGTGTAGCTGAGGGACTTCTTCATTGATAGACTCAACAAGGCAAGTGTGGCTGTGGCCTGGAGGGCATCTTGGAGCCGGTGCACAGGGGACACGGTGACCCACTCTGATGCCTTTAGGTAGACTGGATGCCTCCAATTATACTGTGAGAACTGGGGTTTAGACCAGGCCAAAACCCAGGAGGAGAATGAGCTGCTGTAGCACAGGAAGGGAGGACAGTAGGTCCAAATCTAGGGCACAGCAGATAGGCGCGGGCTGAGCAGGTGCGAATACCTTCTGGGCCTGGAAACAGGGCAGAGGAGGCAGGAGAGGAGCCTGGGCCAGAGGGACAGGGAGCCCTGGCCACCACGGAGCTCTGACCTGAAAATGCATCTGTTTGCAGGTTATACTGCCGGGTCATGGCAAGGCTGGGGAGAGATGCTACTAAAGATTTTCTTTTAAAAAATTAAGTTTCTACTTTTATCAATGCCATACAACGGGATGATTTAAAAAGATAGATGGTTTTATGCCGGGGAGCTGCCCTGCCCCCACCCAGCCCCAGCCCACAGGGAGCTGTTTCTGCAGCTGTTTGCCTTTCATTTCTAAATAGCACACATTTGACGATCCGTCTTGATTTCCTTCTCTTTAAATAAATATTACTTATTGAATTCCTGCCAGAGAAGACGAGGGTTCCCTCATTTATCACACCACCCGATACAGTCGTGTCCTGGACTGTGGTTAAATCATCATTCCCGGTTTGCACCATTAGGGCCATCTACGTCTTATCACACAGGCAGTCAGCTGTGGCTCTATTTCCCTCGAGTGAATAATGGCCACATTTTAAAATTTGTCTTTCAGGCCTAGTGCGGTGGCTCATGCCTGTAATCCCAGCACTCTGGGAAACCAAGGAGGGAAGATCCCTTGAGCTCAAGAGTTCAAAATCAGCCTGAGCAAGAGCAAGAAAGACCATGTCTCTACTAAAATTAGAAAAACCAGGTGGGCACGTGGCAGGGCCTATAGTCCCAGCTACTCTGGAGGCTGAGGCAGTAGGATCACTTGAACCCAGGAATTTGAAGGTGCTGTGAGCTGTGGTGATATCACTCTCACAGTGACAGAGTGAGACTAGCTTAAAAAAAAAAAAAGTCTGCCTTTCTGTTTACCTATAATTAATGTATCACCAATTCTGACAGAGGCGTGAATTGCAGCATCCTGGTCTAGTCCTATGAGACGGACTTGAGGCGATCCCTGCTTCCTTTTTTCCTGAGCTACAACCCTCTCTGAGCCATCCACCCTCCCTTACCCACCAGACCAATGCTCTGTGCCCTTCCCAGGCCCTGCCTGGCCTCTCCCAGTGCCAGGACCCTCCCACTAAGTGCAGGGTGTTCTTGTCCCCGGCTCACCTGTTGTCTGGGTAGACCTCACCTCCCGTAGCCTCACGAGAAGGGAGCACGGAAGGGGCATATCATAGAACCGGCATCTGAAAATGCCTTGGGAACGCCTTCACATTGATTCGCTAGACACAGGTTGGAAGGCTTTTCCCTCCACGTTCTGAGGGAACGACAGAATCCCTGGCAAGTAAGCTTATGGCCGCTGAAATGCCGACTCCCTCATATGGAACTTGAGTTTTCTCTCTTGAAACTTGTAAGGCTGCATTTTCATTCCTCTTCCCAGAGTTCTGAGCTCTTAGGACGCTGTGCCCTGCTGGGATCATTTTCTCACTCATTACACTTTCAGCTACAATTCATGTCCTCCTGATCAGTGGCACTATGATCTCTGTCCATCTCCTCTCCTCTTTTTTCTGCTCCATCTGGACAGCCCATGACACCCATGTTGAATCTACAAGATGAGCCCTCAAACTCTATCAACATTCCAGGTCTTTCCGCCAGCCCCTTGCGTTCATCAGCATCACCAGATCGTGTTTTCTGCAATTGCGATCCATCCTCAAGAGGCTCGGCAGGGCTTCCCGGTCAGGGCTGCCCTCACCTTCCCTGACCACGCTGGGGGGAGGAGACACAGCACATCAGCACCTTTGGAAATTCTCTTCTGTTCACTAAATTGTCTCAGGGTCTGCCCAACATCATCACTTCTACTGTTTAACGTCTGCCTTCTGAGCTGATGGTTTCCGTTGGAGCGCTGCAACTGTGTACGTGGGCCCTGCCAGCAGGAGGCCTCCCCCGCCCGCCTTCCTTGGGAGGATGAGCCACAGGACTCTCGGAGGAAGAGTCCTATCCACCGAGGTGACAGCAAGTGCAAAGCCCCCTGGGCAAGAATGTGTCTGGTGTGCTTGAGAAAAAAGCAAAAAGAGAGGCCTGGGTGGCTGGAGCAGAGTGAGGACGTGCAGAGAAAGAGCTGGTGAGGTCACTGAGGTCCCCACTGGCCCATCACACAGGCCTGGTCAGCCACATCCCAGCAACACCAGTTTCAGCCCTGCCGACATCCTCATGCCAGGCCACCAATGCCAAGCTCTGGCCGACTACCTGCTCCTCCTTCCAGCAGGCGGCAATCTTCACTAGGCTTCTCGGGATGCGGCCCCCTGCTTTCCACCTTTCTGAATCCTCTTGACCTCTTGCTCTCTGCAGACTATGCCCTCATCCCCTTCACGGCCACGTCATGAAACACAGGGCTGTGTGTGCACACCTGGCTCTCATGCATGTTCACCTGGCAGGTGAGCCCATGCCCTTGTGAGCACACCCACCTAGGCTCACGGAGACCAGTGACTCCCACATATACACACCTCACTGGGCACCAGCCACCCCTTGCCTGCATGCACCAGGGCAGAGGTCCAGGCTGACTATGCGTGGCTTGCTTACAACTCAGTAATCTTAGACGCATGAATCTCTGGGTCACCACCAAGTTGCACCCTTCTTCCCTCTCACAGGAGCCCATGTGGCTGCTCTCTGAGCTCTTGGGTCTGCAGCTCTTAGTGGTTGATAAGGAACCTCAAATGCCCCCTCTCAGCCTCCCTCTCCACTAAAAAAGCCCCTCCCAGCCCTGCTCGATTAACCAATTAACCCAGAAAATCCCTCAATCTGGTACAATTCCCAAGGAGCCCCCTAACACACACACTCTCACATGCCATGTAAAGTTGAAAACCAGCCTTGTGGTCCACAGGTGCAAAGAAAAACACCAACATTCTGGAGTTAAGGACACCCTGACTCCTAGAGCAAGGCCTTCTAATATGGTCTAGCTCAGGCATCCTCAAACTGTGGCCCACAGGCCACATGCGGCCCACCGAGGACATTTTTCTGGCCCGCCAGGTATTTTTGTCACTGCTGCCTGTCCTGCTTAGCAACTGACTCATCCTGGGGCCCACAGTCCAGCCCTCCAACGGTCTGAGGGATAGTGAACTGGCCCTCTGTTTAAAAAGTTTGAGGACCCCTGGTCTAGTTGCTGAGCACTTGAAATGTAGGCACTGTGACCAGGAACTGAACTTGACACTTTCTAAAATCATAACTGCATTGAAATTTAAGCAGCTGCATGTGTCCTGTAGCTACCACATTGGGCAGCAAAATCTAGAATATGCTGCTGAATCTACCTCACTCATAATCTAAGTTTCACTGATACTACTCACGCTGCCTCCCAGGATGATGTCTGCTTTGAACACAGGGAAGCACGAACTGATTTCTGTTTGAGAGTGTTCTGTTTGAGCTGTTCCAGTGCACGTCTCACAGAGTAAAATCCAAAGCCACACAGTCCCTCTGTAGTCTATTTCCTGCCACTGCTGGCCATCACCCCCACCTCTGTCCCTCACAGATGGCTGCCCCTCCCCCGGCTGCTCCTGGAACACACCAGGCCCATGCTGACCCCAGGACCTTTGCACTTGCCAGTCCAGCTCTCTGAAATGCTATTTCCTCGCACATACTAAAAGCCCACACCTCCTCCCTCTTTCCTGGTCTCTGCTCAAACGTCCTCAGTTCCCATAAAAGAGCCTCTCGCCCACAGCCCTGTATCCAGTTTGTTCCACCCCCTCACTGTGCTTTATTTTTTGTCATGTTATTTACCAACGTCGACATGTTACATGTTGATCTGTTCGCTTGTTCGTTAACTGGCATATACTCCAGAGAGCAGGGTGTCGTCTGATTCCTGAAGCATCTCCCCTGCACCTAGACCAGAGCACGGCTCCAACGAGAAACTCATACACACTGGCTGAAATAATGAATTTGATCCCTGATTACCTTTCCTCACAGATATGCTTGGAACACCAGCCACATTTTGGGTTACCCAGGTTTCTCAGCCCTAAGCTAGAAATACAACTTCTGCTTGCCTGTTTCTATGGGAACAGAGTCTGAATCCCAAATAAGACTCACAGAAGAACTTTTAAAAGAAGCTACTTATAAATGACTGACTCCCCAGTGGCATGCCCTCATCAGGGACACAGGGTCACACGGCTCTGAGGGGCAGCTGGCCAGGGAGGAACCGTAAGCAAGGTGAGGACTGTGGCCGTGCTTCCAGACCCAGCCGGGGTCCAGTGCACAGAGGCTGTCAGGGTATGGCCGCGCTTTCTCTTTTTTAAAATGAAGTTGGAAAATCAAATTTTTATATGAAATTCCTGGAGATTTAAGCACCAGAAACAAATTCCTTTTTTTAAAAAAGCTCTGAGCAGGCCACAGCCGAGCTCAGCTCTCTGGGGTCGGATCCGTCCTCCAGAGGGCAGGTGTGAACGCAGTTCCACGGCCCCTTTTTTCAAGAGCTTGAGAGCGAGGGACCTGGCGTGGCTCATGTGGAAGAGAGGCTGATCGTGAGACACACGGCACCTGGCAGGTAGCAGCCAGTGCCCAGCCCCAGCCTCACCGAGCTGCGTCTAAACACACCACACAAAGAAGAAAAGAGAAACAAAGATGCTGAGTTGGCTGGCGGTTCAGTCGCGGGACGGGAAGGCTAAATCAATCCCATCACACCTCACTCACTCTGCGCCAGTCTGGACGCTCCTCTGCCCACAGAATGTGGGCGCTAGGGGTTGAAATGGACAGAAAAGCCTTTGCAGGGTGCACAGTGTCCCCACATCTGAAATTGAGGCATCAGCAGGGCTACACTCCCTCCCTCTGAAGGTTCGAGGGGAGGAGCCTTCTATTTTTTTTTTTTTTTTTTTGAGATAGAGTCTCACTCTGATGCCTGACCATGGCATCATCACAGTTCACAGCAACCTCAAACTCTTGGGCTTAAGCGATCCTCTTGCCTCAGCCTCCTGAGTAGCTGGGACTATAGGTGCCCACCACAACGCCCAGCTAGGTCTTCTATTTTAGTAGAGACAGGGTCTCACTCTTGCCCAGACTAGTCTTGAACTCCTAGGCTCAAGCAATCCACCTGCCTTGGCCTCCCAGAGACCTGTGATTACAGGTGTGAGCCACCGCGCCTGACCTGGGAGGATCCCTCCACACATCTTCCAGCCTCTGGCTCCTGGTGGCTCCTGGTGTTCCTTGGCTTGTGACCACCTCACTCCAATTTCTGCCTCTGACTTCATGTGGTGTTCTGACCTGTGTGTGCCTGTGTCTCTATCTTCTCTTTTTTTTTAAAGGACACCTGTCACGGGATTAGAGCCTCCCTAATGCAGTGTGACCTCATCTTAATTCGATCACATCTGCAAAGGCACTATTTCCAAATATGGACATGTTAACAAGTTCCAGATATAAACTTTGGGGAGGGAAACTCTTCAACTTAGCACAGGGGAATTCAAAAACTTTCAGGGAGATCCTAAGTGGCTTTCCCAAGGGCACACAGCGGAGGAGAAACCAGAAGGCAGACGTGCGTGCCAGGCATCTGCTGTACACTCTGGCTAGACCCGTGGCCCAAGAGTAGCGCTGGCATCCACCGGGCAGCTCTCCTGGCGGGGGGCTGGTGCCTCAGCAAACCCAGACCCAAAATAAACCATCTTCTTGGATGATTGAGAACCAGGATGAGAACGCTGGAAACCACTTCCATCCTGCTCATAGAAATGGTGTTGGAAACAGCACACAACTCTTCCAAGGATGAACTGTGGAAACTGCCATCTTTTGTCAGTTCCTGGCTGATCTTGCATCCTCTTTTGCTTTGAAAGTGGAGACAGGCAAGCTGTCTGGTCGCTTGGCTGTCTCGTTCAAATAGCTGGTCTTTTCATCAAACCATAAAGTAAGTGCGAAACACCAACTCTGGGTGGTTACGGAGCTAGGGGGTGGGTCCCACACCATGGAGATGGATCCGAGCTGGTGACGATTCTCAAGGTGGGACGAGGCCGGCTGGGCAGCCCTGGCTCTGTTTGGCCCCAGGCCTTGGGCAACAGCAATCTCAGCTCCCTGGTTCACATCACCCACACCTTCCTGTGGCTGCTAGAACAAGTTATTACACACTGTGGCTTCATGCAACAAAAAGGTATTTTCCCCATAGTCCTGGGAGCTGGAAGTCCAAAGTAACATCACTGAGCCAAATTCAAGGCACCAGCACAGTCACAGTCCCTCAGAAGGCTCTAGAGCAGGGTCCTTCCTGCCTCTTCCAGCTTCTGGGGGCTCCATGGCAGCCGGCAGCATCACTCCAACCTCTGCCCCCCATCCCCGCCTCACCTCCACGCCACTGCCCACACCTTCACACGGCCTCCTTCCCTGCGTGTGGCTCACCCTGAGCCGTAACCAGGATACCTGTTGAGATTTGGTTCCTGATATTAACGATGGGGCCTAGTGGGAAGTGTGTGGGTTACGGGAGTGGGTTCCCCATGAATAGATGAATACCCTCCTCAGGGGGTGAGCTGTCCTCCATTCATTTCTGAGAGCACCTGCCGGAACCTGGCACCTCCACACTTGCTTCTGCTGTCCCCAGGTGATCTCTGCACATGCAGGTCCCTTGGCATCTCCTAGCATGAGGAGAAGCAGCCCCCGCCCTCGCCAGAGGCAGGTGAACTTTTCCAGACTTCAAAACTGTGAGCCAAGTGAACCTTCCTTCTTTCTAGATTACCCAGTCTTGGGTCTTTCTTTATAGCAACGGCAAGATGCTCCCAGAATTAGGGTGATGTCTTCCCCTCAAGGCCCCATATGTGCAAAGTCTCTGCCATATAAGGATACATTTGCAGGGTCCAGGGCTTAGGACCTGATACCTTTGGGGGACCATTATTTTACTTAACCTAGCACACCCGTTACAATCCTACTGTGGCCCCTGCCAGGAGCTGCCCACAAGTGCCTCCTCCAAGTCTAGAGGCTTTCCAGACTCCAGGCCTCTGCCATGGCCCCAGGTCATTGTGATTTCTGATGATAAACAGATACCTGGTCTTCCTCCCAGTTCCTGGCACAGAGCTCCAAGAACCTCTGGAACTTCCTAAGTGATGATCCCAATAATTGTGGGAGGACCAGCTTTTGTTATTCATAAAGGACAATCCCCTTCAAAGACACTGAAGTTGAGGACAATAAGGTGACCTCTGAAAAGTCCCTAGAGAGGGGGCAGCTGTGGGGACCCACACTGTGATGAGAGGGCTGCAGGGTCCATGCCCCATGCCCACCTCTGGGGAGGGGAGAGGGGCTGGAGGGTCAATAGCCAATGACTTAATCCGCCATGCCCATGCAGCAGAGCCCCCATAAAATGCAGAAAAACAGGGTTCAGAGAACTTTCCAGGTCACAGAGCACGAGGAGGTGCTGGGAAGTGGGAGGTGCCCCAGGGAGGACAGGAAGATGCAGCCCCCCTCAACTCCCTCCTCTATGCGTCTCCTCCATTTGGCTGCGTTACATCCTTTATACTAAACCGGCCCACAGGTGAGTGAACTGCTGACCTGAGTCCTGGGAGCCATTCTAGCAGAATATCAAATCCAAGGAGGGGGTCTTGGGAATTCCCAGTCGGTAGCAGGTCAGTGGGAAGCACAGGTAAGAACTGGGTCTGGCAGCTGGATTCTGAGACTGGCAGGAACTGGGGGCCATCCAGTGGGCCTGTGGCATCTGACACTGGCCAGTAGACAGGGTCAGAATTGGGTTGAGTCTTAGGACACCAGCTGGTGTTGGAGATGCGACTGTTGCTAGGGAGAGACCCGCACCCCTGGAGCCAGGGGTGAACTCCTGAGAGTCCCAGAAGAGCAGAGGCTCCCTTGTCCTGGGGTATGGAGCCCAGTTGCTCTGGCAGCCCCCCTCTGCAGGTGCAGCGGACAAGCCACCTCCGTCACTCCCGTCCTCACCCCACCCTGCTTCTTCTCTTGTCACTTGCTCCTCCGTGACCTTCTTTCTTATTTGTGGCCGTGTTACGGTCCTGCCTTCCTGCCCAAGGATGGATCCGTCTCCAGGGCTGAGGCGGGCCCAGCTCAGAGGAGGTGGTCCAGGGCCACCTTCCTGGTGGCTGCACTGTGGCCCTTTTCTTTTTTTTCTCTGTCTCTCCTTTTTTATTGTTTGGGATTCACTGAAGGTATAAAGAATTAGGTTGCACTGATTGCATTTGTTAAAGTCCCTCTTATAATTGTGTCCCACCCCCTAAAGGTGTGCTATGCACTGTGACCCCCATCACCCCCATCCCTTCTCCCCTCTCCCCACTTGCTCATTCCCCTTTTCTTTTCCTGCCTGCAAGACGCAGCTTCCCGCAGTGGCTGCCATCCTCCTTGGCCTGCTGCAGACAGGTCCTCTCTCCTCTCTCTGCTGAGCCAGACCATGCGCCTGGTCAAGATACACGGAGCCAGGCGAGCTGGAGGGCAGGCTGGGGTCAGCCTTTGCGTCAAGGGCCCATCACAGTCCAATCGATCAGGGATCAGGTGCAGGGGTCACGTGGGTGGTAGTCTCTCTGGGCAGGTGGTGGGGAGAGGGGGGATGCCATGACTGCCCCAAAGAGGACACAGGTGGCTATGTCCTCCTGGTGGCTATGATGTTGAGCAATCAGTCTGGGCTGGATCTACAAGCATAAGCTTTCCTGGAAGAGCTCTGCGTGGTTACTACAGTCTCCAGGAACCTGACAATTTGCCAAAGTCCACTCTTCCCATTTGTAATGTGGACTGCAGCACAGCAGGGGACATCCTGAGACCCTGCTCATGACTTTAGACGGGGAGGAGTGCAGTCCTGGGAGAGGATGGGATCACCTTGGCCTTGCTCCCAGCACCACGTGGACCACGATAAAATGAAATCAAACAGTTTTGTCTTAGAGTCACTTAACAAGGAAAGAAATTCACAGCAGCAACTGGTGGGAACAGGGACTAGAGGAGCCTGTCAAGCAGATTTCATTGGTTTCCCAGAAAAACACAACACCTAGAACCATGAAGTCACCCAAAATGTCAGGCCGCCTTCCTTGCTGTCCCGTGCAGCAACTGAGCAGCTGCTTCAGAAACAATGTCATCGGAGGCATTGTGGCAAGCACGGTCACCTGCAGCAAGCTCTCACACCCACGACCCCCTGGGACACCAGAAACTTTGCCCAACACTCTCTGGCTAAGTCACTGAAGATGGAAATTCGATTTGGAGCTCCACGTGTGAGTACAAGATACTCAAAGGGCCTATAGGACCAAAGCCAGGGTCCGACCTTTCAGGAGATGCAAGGTCATGGTTGTGGGCTGCATCCTTCCCTGTGAATGTGCTGTGGAAAGGCCACGTCCAGCGAAGCTTCCCCTGGGACCCGAGAGCAAAGAGCCTGACACGACAGAGAACCTGTGTTCATGAGCACCCGTGAGCCCCAGCTCTGCCCACGGGGCAGGCATCCACAACCCTGGGGTCTATCAGCTTCTCTAATACCAAGCAACTGGAAATCTGGTTCTTTGTTTCTGCCCTTGGCCTCCTTCCTCCGCCTTCTGGGTGCAACGCACTGCTTAGGGAAGGACATAGGGTCTAATGGCCAGCAGGCCTACACCCCCCTTACCAGCAGTGGGACCCAGGCCACTCACCTGAATTTTTTGCCCAGTGGAGACCCTAGGAGACCCCACTTCATGACACTATCTGGAAATAACTCAACCCAGGGCTGGGCAGGGAGCTGCCACTTGCCAGAGGGACCCTTATCCACCTCGCAGCTGTCTTTGTCTTTCCCTCCCATTCCATTCTGGTCCTTCTCTTGCTGTATTAAAATCAGACTTGAGACCGTTATGAATGTGTTTCATTGTCATTGCCTTTTTCCTGATTTCCTCCACCTTCTCTTGGCTTCCAGATGCCTGGAATACAGCCCTGGCATGTGCAGAAAAAAGATACCCTTGCCAAACACACAAAGCCAGGTGCTAAAATCCTTGCCTCCAACACACAGTGGAGCCCCTTTTCGGGATGTAGCTGCTGGGAGGCAGGAATGACCCTCAGGCCAATTCTCCTGTGCATCAGCCGGAGACCCTGAGAGAAACAGATCAATAAGCGGGGGGTGTGTGGGTGTGGGTGTATATACAAGCATATACGCAGACTCATAGACTGGTATATATGTGCTGCATGCATATTTTACATACACATACATATACACACATATTAAGATATTTATTTTAAGAAACTGCTTTACACAACTGTGGGGATGGCAAGTCCAAAATCAATAGGGCAGGCTGGGAATTCAGGCAGGAACTGACACGTGAGGCAGAATTTCTTCTTCTCTGAGAAATTCTAGGTTTTGCTTGCAAAGCCTCCAATGAACTGGATGAGGCCCACCAACACTCCAGAGGGGAATCTCCTTTACTTAAAGTCAGCTGACAGGTGTCAACCACATCTGTACAACACCTGCATGGCAGCCGCTGCATCGGCCTCTTGAGCTGGTAGCCGGGTACCGGAGTCCAGTCAGGCTGACACATCACAACACCTGTCACGGCCTATTTCAACCTCCCTCTACTGCTCTGCCCACAGCCTGTTTCAACCTCCCTCTACTGCTGTGCCCACAGCCTGTTTCAACCTCTCTCTTTTGCTGTGCCCCCTTCTTGGCTCAGGTTTTCTGTTTTGAGACTTCTTTCCATTCTATCTTTGTTTCCAGATGTCTGCTAACTTGGCCTGAGCAACCTGGAAAGCAAAGGGCCCTGTTGCTGGCCCTCTGCCACACCAGGACACAAGAGAAATTCCCCAACAGAAGAAGCCTGTCCTTCACTCCAGACCTGGGAGCCTGGGAGCCACTGACTTGCCGCCAACTAATTCTCGAATTCTGGTTATCTACCTCTCTGTATCTCCATTTCTCCCATATATTGGAGACAAGAGAGCTTAATCTCGGGGGTTGCTGAACATTAAATGAGAACATACAGAAGAGCGTCTGTGAGCTTTCAGACTCTGTGCAAATGGAAAGAGTCATCATTGCCACCATTATTACCAATATTATAGTGACCAGGATCACCATCATCACCCTGGTCATCATCACCATCACCATTGTCATCATCATCATCACCACCCCGGTCATCAGCATCACCACCACCACCATCATCACCATGGTCATCATCACCATCACCATCACCACCCTGTTCATCAGCATCA
>NW_003852529.1:0-13507 GCF_000181295.1 Otolemur garnettii | reverse complement strand
CATCACCACCCCGGTCATCAGCATCACCACCACCACCATCATCACCATGGTCATCATCACCATCACCATCACCACCCTGTTCATCAGCATCATCACCGTCATAATCACCATCACCATCATCACCATCACCACCCTGGTCATCACCACCATCACCATTGTCATCATCACCATCACCATCCTGGTCATCACCATTATCACCATTGTCATCATCATCACCACCATCATCAATATCATCAGCATCACAATCATTATCACCCTGGTCATCACCATCATCACCATGGTCACCATCACCATCACCACCCTGGTCATCAGCATCATCACCGTCATCATCACCATCACCATCATCAATATCATCAGCATCACAATCATTATCACCATGGTCATCACCATCATCACCATGGTCATCATCACCATGGTCATCATCACCACCCTGGTCATCAACATCATCACCATGGTCATCATCACCATCATCATCACCACCCTGGTCATCAGCATCATCACTGTCATCATCACCATCACCATCATCAATATCATCAGCATCACAATCATTATCACCCTGGTCATCACCATCATCACCATTGTCATCATCATCATCACCACCATCATCATCACCATGGTCATTATCACCATCACCGCCCTGGTCATCATCACCATCATCAATATCATCAACATCACAATCATTATCATCCTGGTCATCACCATCACCACCACCACCATCATCACATCATCATCATCATGGTCATCATGGTCATCAGCATCATCACCCTCATCACCACCACCCACTACCTACCATCACCTCTGATGGAGATAGACGCACATAACACTAAGTGATGCTTTTCTTCCTCCTTCTCCTCACATAAAGCACTTACATCTATCTTTTGATTCTCAAACCTTTGCAGACATCAGAATCCCTGGAGGGTTAAGTAGAATAACTAACTCTAGAGCACCAGGCCCTGCCCTGGAGCTGGTGAGTTGATGGGACTGGGTCTCAGATCTATCTGGCTGATAAGTCCAGCATTTGAATTAAAGGCCAGACGAACTCTACCAAACATCCTAAAATTTCTCAGACAAGCCTGACTTCACGACAGCAGTTGGATGTCATCTACATTTTCCAGGTGAACATATCTGATCCCTCTTCAATGAGCCTCCAAGCAGCATTTCCCCACATACTTGACATCATATGACTCATTCTTCAGGATTGGGAGAACAGTGAGTGAAAAATAAAGGGTACGTGTTTCTTACGGACAAGGACACACAGAGCAAATTCAGTCTCCTTACATGATGAGAACACAAGGGAAAAGATATGAAGGAGGAAGCTGGCTCCAGCCATGGACAAGTGGGGCTCAGGCTGGGCACACAGGTCAGCCAGGACCACATTCTGCTGACTACCTGGGCCACATCTGCAGTGTACAAAGTCCAATTGGTTTAATGGTATTTTGTACCATTTTCTTAGGACCACTTGTGACTGTCATTAGCAAAAAAACAAGAGATGGCGTTGGGTTCTGCAGGTGCGGTTCTGCTGCCGTGAGGGTGGACTACATACCCTGTCAGGACTCACAGAAAAGGAGTGTCCCCGTCCCAGGTGCTCCCTGTGGGAATGGGACCGTTGAGGGATTGGCAGAGAAGTGCAAGCCACCTTCATCAGCCTTTTGTCCTGGATGCCATGGGACACTTTATCCCCCAGAGAATCAACTGGCAGTTATAAGCCACTGCCCAGAAGAATCCGAAAGGGCTCTTGGTGTTATCCAAGTATCTGCTGTGATGCAAAGGGCGTTAGCAATTAGTTTTCTCAGCAATTTAAGCAACTTTTAAAACTTTGTTTTAAAAAAGTCCAAAGAACCACATTATTTAACAGCCAAAACCAAGTTTTTTAAACCAAGCCCAGTAAAGCACAGCTAACGCCACACCCACAGGGGCAGATGTGGCCACACCAGGAAGCAGAAGGAGCCCCAGGATCCCTCACAGTCACAGCTGGAAGAAGGGATTTCCTTGGAGAGTAACAGCAATCATGAAACACCCGTTAGCCACCAGAATCCCATTTCTACAACCCATTTACTATTAAACATTTGCAAATGGCACGATTCAAGACTGAAATCGAGGCACCCCATGATGGAACAACTAAGTAAACTCTTTTTGCAGTGGTTATTAAACATCTGGGCCCAGCTGTTGGGCTGAACTCATTCATTCTCCATACATCAAGCCTGTATATATGTATCAGTGATATATAAGAAAGATATTAGTAAAATCATCCATGGAAACTAGTTCCACAGCCCTCTCTCAGTGCAATAAAACATAAAAATTATTTCTACATAAGGAGAATCATGGACACATCAATTTTTGGGTCAAGTGAATACATCTAACTCTGTATAATATTGGAAAGCACTTCTAGAACTTAGTGCATTTAGATAAAAACATTTATTTTCACCCTAAACTGTCTGCTATCTGGTCAACAGCATCCACATGAGAAGAGCTTCACACCCAGTGCCACGGAACATTATCCAGCCGTAAGAAAGAATGAACGCCTGACACCTGCTACGACCTTGATAAACCCTGGGTCACAATGCCCAGTGGGAGAAGCCACACACCAAGAGTTACGTATTATGATTCCATTTCTGTGACATGTCTGGAATAGGTAAATCCAGAGACACAGAGTAACAAGTGGCCGTCTAGGGGCTGGGGGAGGAGAAAAGAGTGACTAGTTAGTGGGTACGAGATTTCCTTTTAGGGTAATAAAGAAGTCCATAACTTGGCCTGGGGCACTGGCTCACCCCTACAATCCTAGCACTCTGGGAGGCTGAGGCAGGCAGATCACTTGAGCTCAGGAGTTTGAGAACAGCCAGAGCCAGAGAGAAACTCTGTCTTGACCAAAAATAGAAAAACTAGCCGGGTGTTCTGGTGGGCACCTATAGTCCCAGCCAGTTGGGAGGCTGAAGCAGGAGGATTGCTGGAGCCCAAGAGTTTGAGGTTGCTGTGAGCTAGGATGTCACCGCACTCCACTCAGGGCAAGAGAGTGAGACTCTGTCTAAGAACAAAACAAAAAAAATGTGCATATTAGACAGTGGTGATGGTTGCACAACACAGTGAAGGTGGAATGTGCTCAATGCCACTGAATCACATATGTTACAGGGTTAAAATGTGAAGTGGTATGTTTTATGTATTTTACCACAATTAAAAAAAAATCAGAACCTATGCACATATATGTTCCATTGTAGAGCACACTGACCCATGCCGGGTTGGGCTGTTCTCCCTTCACAAGGGGACAGCAGTAGGGGGTGGGGTGGGGGTTGCCAATGATGACAAGCCACCTCCCACGAGATGCTCCTGATGCCATCCTACTCCCCAGGCAGGCAGTGGATTCACCACTTTCTAACAGCCGCACAAGTAAAAGCACCCGTGTCTTCACTGACCCTGCAAAGCGCGTCCTTGAACACTCCACCTGGGTGCATGTCTGCACCATTGATGCTGTTTGCTCTAAACAAATCGTAGCAGAGCTGAACAGAAGAGCTGAAATATACCAACAGCTTCAGCACCAGGAGGTGGAGGGACACAACACAGTCTCCAAACAGAAAACGTCCACAATCAAACCAGCCGACCTCGTGCCACACGGACACGAGAAGACACAAAGACTTCAGCCTTCCTGCTGAAATCCACTCACAGGCCGCTCTTATTTTTCAGGACTCTCTTTACCTGAAATGGAGTCTGGCTGTTGTAGTTTTTTAATTCCTTATTTCCACCTCGAAACAGCAGCACTCGTGCACAGCTGTCCTGCAAATTGGAAAAGGAGAAAGCAGTTTGTAAAACAGTGCCACAGACAGTCTCCAAAGATATCTGTCCAGAGGCTCAAGCTCCCAAGAAATGAGGACAGTCTTGGCGCAAAGTTAAAAGGGGGGGGGGCACGTGGCCTCTGGCAGCTGCAGGATGAGAGCACACAGGGTCCCACACGCTCTCTGCGGTAGTGGAGGCTTCACTGCTGCAAACGCTCTCAGGACGACAGCTTGGCAGAACCCATAAAAATTTAAAATATATACCCCCCGTGGCCACATGATTCCATTTTATGAGACTATGCTACAGAAAGTCTTGCACATGTGTCTAAAATATATAACAAGTGAAAAGCCATAAGTAAAATACCAATCGAAAGGAAGCGGAAATCTGACATTTATTCTTTAAAAGCTTAAAGTCGATATTGTAGGAAGCAAAGATAATGTCCAGAAGGACCACACCAGTTCACAGCTTTTAGTGTTTTAGGAAGGAAAAGGGGTTAGGGAGCAAACGGCAGGCACCTTTCTTTACACATAGATTTAATTTTTTTTATTGTTTGTTAAAAGCCGGCAAAAGTTATTGCTCATCTATTTTCATAATGAAAACAGATCTACACCTGTCCATTTATTAAGCATCTACCATCCGTCCGTGAGGCTGACAGTTCTTGCCACCCCTTTCAAAGGTCCCTATGACGTGCGTGTTGAGGGGGGGAATGACCACGAACGAAAAGGCGGATGGTACAAAAGTGATGTAGGCGTACTGACCATAAGAAAGAGTTTGCCTAGTAAATTCAGTTGACTGTTCAGAACAAGTAGATTCTGGTTTTGGAAAACACTTAAAAATGGTCGAGGGGCTGGGTACTCACCCTGGTCACTCACACCTGTAATCCCAGCACTTTGGGAGGCTAAGGCAAGAGAAGGGCTGGAGGCCAGGAGTTCAAGACCAGCCTGGGCAACATAGAAAGATTTCATCTCTACAAAAAATTAGCCAGGTATAGTGGCTCACGCCTTCAGTTCCAGCTTCCTAGGAGGTCAGGGCAAGAGGTTCACTTGAGGTCATGAGTTCAAGACCCGCTGAGCAACAGTGAGACCTTGTCTCTACTAGAAATAGAAAAATAAGCTGGACATTGAAGCAGGCTACTCAGGAGGCTGAGGCTAGAGGATTGCTTGAAACCAGGAATTTGAGGTTGCTGTGAGCTATGACGACACTACTGCACACTAGCTAGGGTGACAGAGGAAGACTTGGTTTCAAAGAATAAAAAAGTCAAGGACAGGCTGGTGTCACTCGTCCCACAGCAGGGTAGCCTCCCACTGGGCTGGGGCACCCCCCTACAGGACCGTGCTGATGGCCCCAGCATGAGTCCCAGCTCGCCTGCCCCGGGTGTGTCGGGCATCCATCTTTACCTGTGCTCTGGTGTCTAGACAATGGGCACAATAACCAGACACAACACCTGACAGGTAACCGTCAAATAAAGGATTAAGTGAAGTAACCAACCAGGGATTCCCACCTGGACAGGTCACAGCCCCCACCCCCGTCCTGGGGAATAGCAAGGGTCCAAGGGAGCGGACGAGGCACAGGCCACAGGACCTGGCAGAACAGCAGATGTAAAAAGAGAGCTAAAAACCCAGAGAGACAGAAGGCAGCTGAGCGGTTGTCCAGGGCTGGGAGGGCCAGAGGGATAGAGAGCGACTGCTGCTAACCGGCCCAGGCTTTCTGCTTGGGGCGATGAAGATGATCTAATGGGGTGTGAATTATGTCTCAGCAAAGGTGCTACCTGCTGAAAAGAGGGAGGAAGTGAACCACGTGGGCAGAAACTCTGCGTCAACGTGAGCTCTCAGGACCTGGCAGCTCTGTCCCCCCATCCCCCACCACGCGGGCAAGGGGTCCCGGGCCTCCGCCCTGTGATGGCAATCATCAATGTGAGGGAGCAGACAGAAGCCCGGAGCAGATGACTCCGTTCTGGGGGTGGCCTCTGACGGGGGTGGGCTGCTCAGAACACAGGAGACTCAGGTGGGATGGATCTGAATCATGCAGACAAAGGCCACCCAGCCCCTGTGTCCTATGCCGCCAGAGTCCTGGGGCCTCAGCAGCACTCACCGCTGGCTTTGATCACCTTCTGTATAAACGCCCACCTGTAAGCTTGGGGGTGCACTCTGCTCATTCCCATCCAAGGCCGCCTCTGTGCAGAGGGGTCGTGGCTGGCGATGCCACAAACCAACGGAGAAAGTAAGCGTAGGCCACCCCATGCATGGTGCTGAGAACCCTGTCCTGCCGCCCTGCAGGAAGGCCAGACTGCTCAGGAGATTCCCCCAGAGCCTCTACAGACCAATTCCAGTGAGACACAAACCCCAAAAGTGTCCCTATACCCTGGGGCGGTGGTTCTCGACTGGGGGCAATTTTGCCCTCTAGGGGGCATTTAGTTGCCCCAAACATCAACACAGAACTATCCTGCCCCAGATGGTGCTCGGGTGACAAGCCCTGCCCTGGGACTCCCAGCATCCCTGATGGCAGGCACTGACCATGAGCAGCAGGTGCTCCCAGAGAACAAGAGAACAGGACCTGTCTTCCCTGCATCGCCCATCCCTGCCACACGCCACGGCCCCATCTGGCCCAGAGGAGTCTCTTACCAGAACATGGGACAGGACTCAGGGAGGGCCCGGCAGGATTTACAGAGGACTCTGGCTGCTCTCTGAGAAGGCAGGGAGACAGAGGCTGCCCTCTGCTGACCTGGGGCCAATTCACTGGGCACTGCAGTTAAAGGAGAGGGCAGGAAAGAAGCTCAAGCTGAAGGATCAGATGGGAAAAAAGCCAGGACAAGGGAGCACATCTGCCAGGCGTTCCACTGTGCTAAACAAGGAGCTGTGGGCATGCAAGAGCGGGATGGTCTGAGTGGGGGGGTGGGGGTGGGGGTGGCAGGGGGGCACACCCCACGGGGCTAGAGCCAAGAAGCCCGGAAACCACAACGTGGACTCGGGTTTCTTCCCTGAGATCTCCCTACTCTTCTAATTTCTGCCATGAGCATGTGTTTATGCCTTGCTTTGAGCACAGTAAAAAATATAATTTTAAAAAGATACAAATATGTTCAGCAAACACATCTTTCATATTTGGGGTTCAATTAAATCCAGGATTAAGAAAAAGCCCTGGCATCAATTCTGAAGTGCCCAAGGTCACTGGACCTGGGATAAGGGCAGGTCCAGACCCCTGGGTCTAGTTATTTCAGCCCAAGGTTTCAAACTACAGCCCTTAGGCCTGCGATGCCCATTTGTTTTTGTAAATAAAGTTTTATTGGAACACAACCACATTCATTCACTTACACATTTTCTGTGCTGCTTTGGAGCTGCCAGGGCAGAGCTGAGTTGCTATGAGAAAGAACCCTATAGCCTGAAAAGCCTAAATTAGCTGCTCTCCCACCTTTAACAGGACAATTTTGCCTGCATCTCCCCAGCTCAGACGTGTTTTCACAGAGACTCATCTGTGTGGCCAGATGCCTTAATACTGAACATATTAACAAATGATCTTAAGGCCCTGACCAGGCTGGTGACAGGATTGCTGGGTGACAGCCAGCTTATGTGCTAACAGGACAGGTTCAAAGTGGTTCCACCTCTCAGGGCAAGTCCCCTGAGCCTCAGTTTCCCCCTCTATGCATGTGCACAGCAGGCTTGATAATGGGGCAAGGGGCCTGGCTCTAGTCAATGCCCCTTCCTCAGAGAGTGTATCTGATCCATGGAAAGCAAGGCCCACTACATCCCCTCTATGCCCCAGTCACAGGCACCTGCCAGGTACCGGGAATGGTGAGTTTCTGTGGGCGGCCAGCACTGCAGTAGCTTCACACGATGTCCCCCTCTCCACTGGATGAGAGGCAGAGAGAGCTGAGCGCACTGGCTGGGCCCCTACACTGTCCCTGTCCTGATCCAGACCCTCCTGTCTGTGCTCTGACTTTGAAACTCACCCAGCAGCCCAACCACAAGTCATCGATCTTCCCTTCAGTTGCCCCCAGCCGGGTCCTGTCATTTGCAGTTGCTGGCATCTTCATTAAAACAGCAGTACCATCAGGCAACAGTGAATAAAATATATCTTTTTGCTTTAATAAAAAAGAAAAGGAGGAAGGACTTTAAGAGAACTGAGGCAGGGGAGACGGCAGGGCTGGGGGAATGTGGGGAATTTCAGCAGGTTTTCTTCTGGGGCATGGGGGGGATGGGGGCAGGGAGGAGGAAAGGGGAGAAGGACCCCCAGGGGATGAGGGCCAGTGGGAACATGAAGGCTGGACCCTGGGGGACCTCGCCCTGAACTGACTTTGCTCTGGGTTCCAAGTGCACCCTGGCCCAGAGGCCTGGAAGGACCATCCAGCATGGACAGTCCAGAGGAGGGTCAGAGCCACCCGGCCAATCAGAATTCAGGACACAGGAGCCCTGGGACACCCCTCACCTGACAGCCCTTACTTCTCAGCAAGAGCTTGCCCTGAAAATCCCCTATCCTAAAGGATGCTTATTTCCTATAAAGGACTGAGAATAAACCCTTCCAGGCATTGCTATTCTAAGAGCAATGCAGTTTGGATCCTAGAAAAGGCCCCACTGGCCCATAAAGGGATGACCTTGACCAAGTCAATATTAACCAAGCCCCTCGATCAGTAATTTCCAACCAGAGTGCTGAGAGGAGCTTAGGTGTGCCGTGAAAACAGTTAAAGATCATTAATTATTTTCAAAAGAAGTTCAAAGCACAGTAAATATACCCCCCCCTTTTTTTTTTAACTCTTTTGGTTTTTTGATCATCACAATTTAAGTGTGCCACAGAAGTTTAACTGTAGGTCCAAGTGTGCCATGAGATAAAAAGGTTGGAGAACACGGCCCTAGATACGTGACTGGTCACCGTAAGGCTGACCCACACGAGATCAGGGTCCAGTGAGCTACGCCAAAACTGGAGGGTAAAGGGTTCACCTGGCTGAGTCCCAATGACGCCTGGGCCTGTGGGAGCTCTCAGGCCCCGACAGGTGCGTCTGCATGTGTGGGCACACGCAGGTGTGCACTGTGTTCTGAAGCTCAGAAAACAGATCCATTCCTTATGATTCAACCATCTAGGCACTCCTGCCAGTGGATGACGGGAGGCCCCATTTTTCAGAGAAGGAAGCAGAGGTTCAAAAGTGAAAAACTGTGACAACTTGGGGCTTCAGACAGGGAGGGAAGGAAAAGTGATGTAGGCGGGGGGCTAGCAGGGGCCTGCCCTGTTGCCCTGCGCACGCGGCACTCCTGTCGGGGTGCATCTTATTTGACTCATCTTTGTGCCTGAAGTTGGGGAACTATTCAGCCATAAAGAAAGATGGAGACTACGTCTTTCCTATTTACCTGGATGGATTTGGAGAATGTCCTCCCAAGAATCACAGGAATGGAAAAGCAAGTGCCCGATGTATTCAATACTAATAGGAAACCAGCAGATGAGCAACCACACACACACACACACACACACACACGAGAGAAAAACACAATTAAAGTCAAGAACGGGGCAGGGCGGAGGAAGAGGACCTGTGAGCTCCCACCTGACCGGCACACCTCCTAGGTGGAGGGCGCAGCTATGACTTCACCTAAGAAACACAAACGACCTCACCTAATCGTACGGAGCCTTATATTGCTCTGAAATAAAAAAATAAAAGAAAAAACAAAGGAAGAAGCCAACAAAGTATAGAGAGAAACAATTTGCTTTTTTTTTTTGAGGACCAAAGCCTTAAGAAGAAGGTCACGCACCGCCAGCTTTTTCCCGCATGTGTTCTCAGAGACACTTTCCTGACTACACGTGGCTCCCCCTGCACCCCACGGAGGACGCGGGGCCTCTGGGTTCCCCCAGCTGCTGCAGCCCTGACATTATCATTTCCGTTTTTCAGGTGAACAGACAGACTGAGAAGCGTGCTCCTGCCCAAATGCACTCCGAGCTGCAAACGCTCCGGGTACCACTCCCACCCTTGGAGACAGAGGCAAACAATCTTTTGGTCTCTGCCAGGCTCCAGCTGGAGAAGGGTCACAGACTGTTGAAACACAGCACAGGATGGGCGATCCTGAAGATCCACCAGAACCAGGCAAAGGAGAAAAGAGTGGTGGGGCCGCCCGTTGTCCCTGTGCCGTGGACAGGGGCGGGCAGCCAGGCATGAGGAGCCCAGCAATGAGGACAGAGCCCCTGAAGCCCCACAGAGGGGGACGCTGAGCAGGAGGCAGTGGCGGCAGGGGGCTGGGCGAGGGGGTCCCAGCGGAACTGGGCAAGGATGTGGGCCACGGGGTACAGGTATCTGGGTCACAGGAAGGGGCTTCCAGTAAGGGAGGGACACAAAACTTGTCTGCATGGTATGAAACCACTGCAGAATCCTGCAGAAACTGGACTTTGGGGCAGAGAGATGAAGGCAGGCCAGAGGTCAGGGGTGAGGGAGACGAGACGGGGTCCTAGGCAAGGCAGGGAATGGTGCAGAGGGCAGGGGGGGTGGGGTGGGAGTGCAGGATCCTGGGGCAGGAGTGAGGGTGAAGAGGAGGAGGAGGCAGCCGGGTCTCAGGCCGAGCTGCGGAGGGAAGGCTGCTACCCACAGAGTGGGTGGCTCTGAACTGGAGTCTCCTGAGAAGTCAGCACACGGGGGGATATTGTCCAAGCATCAGAAATCACTGCCAGAGCTCAGGGTAGAGCCTAGTGGGCAGGTCCTGACTGGAGCTGTCAGTGTTTTCCAGTGTGGAAGGGCACGGACAGGCCTGCCTGAGGTCGCTGTGGGAGAGAATTTGGTAACAGGCACGTGCAGGATGGACATCTAGAGATATTACCCAGATACTACGGAGATGCTGAGTGGATGGGGACTGGGGAGTGAGCACAGAAGAGCGTGTGGGCGGCAGTCCACCCTGAGCGGGGGTAGAAGTGTGACCGGACGGGGTTGGTGAGACGACAGGGAACGTGGAGGCCGAGTGCACAGACATCTCTCAGTGAGATTTTGGTAAGGATGGGCTCTCGCTTCTGCAGAGAGAAGATGGTGGGACATTTTTATAGAGAGGACAAAGGTCAAAACAGAGATACTGGGCAGCAGGATGTGAATTTGGGAGTCCCCACCCTGCCAATGCTGTCACCTTAACTGCACAGAGACTATCTTCACTTAAATGTCACACATTACTAAATACCCCACAAATTAGCAATTCACCTCCAGGTGAAATTATCCCTTACAACAGCAGTTCTCAACCTGTGGGTCACAACCCCTTTGTAACAATAAAATACACGGCGGCATTAGGAAGGTCGAGAACCACCGCTTTCAACAAGGCTGCCTGGTTAGCCATAAACATAACAACTCAGACGCTGCAATTAGTAAATGTGAAAGTGGTAACACGGACAGTTGGGACAGTGATGTCACGAGGCAAGGCTGGACTCTGGCCCCATGGACCAACCTCCCCGTGAACAGCTGTGCCCCAGAGCAAGAGCCAGGGTGGGCAGGACCACACCCCTCACGTGCCCGGGACCCGGTGCTTCTGCCTGACCTGTGCCCTGTAGAGCCACAGCTCACTCCAATGCATGGGTTATGGGAACGTGTCCCCTAAGGCCTGGCGCGGGGCATGGGCAGGAGGCCGGGTTTCACCATTTACTGAGTTACTTTTGGACTAAGTGTGGCTCCTCTCATGTGTTTAAAGAAAAAACCAACCAAAATATCCACCAAAAAGCACACCAGGGGGAATCTAAGGGTGTACCCACAGTGCTCGAGGCTTCAGGGATAAGCCTCCCCCCATCCCCGCCAGGTGACCCTGTGGAAGCAGGCACAGAGCTGCCAAGCTCTCCGTGGGACAGTGGCAAGAGCCAGAGACGCCAACGGAAAACGTGCCCCTCTTCTCACCTGGGCTCTCGCTGAAATCAAAAGACTTGATCCAGAGGGGTGGTGGTTCCCTGTGTTTTTTACCTTCCAGACAAATTGGCTGGGCCTAATAACCTTTGATATTTAAAACTCCCCTGCTCCTTCATTATCCGGGGCAGAAAAGCAAACTCCAGGCTGCCTCCCTTCCTCCAGAGCCCTCGGAAAGCCAGCAGGAGGTGAGGGAGCTGACAGATTAAACACGATTTGCTGCTTACAATCAAAGCCCTAATTAGGTGATTTCATAAAAGAAGAGACGATATTCTGATCACAGTATATGTTATTAGACGTGCAGGGCAGAGGCCTGCCCCAAACTGATACAACGCACGTATCAATTCCCACACCCGGGTGTTCTGAGAATTAATGAGAGGCGTATTAAGGCAAATCACCACCATCACCATCACTGCCATCATTAGGATCAGGACTTAGTCTACACATAGAAAGTGGGGGGCAGCAATGTGTGCACATGGTCTTGAGGGCACAGTGGCTGGAGGACAAAGGCACCGTCGTGCCCAGGATGTCCAGGAAGCAGGAAAGCTCATGGGAAGGAAGACTCATCCAAAGAGACTGGGAGAATCCACGACGCAGGGAAGGGGGATAGCAATTGATTAGCAATTTCTTGACCTCCACAGCTGTGAATGTACATCTGGCGACCCAGTAATATCCAAGAGTGAGGCCCATTGAGCTACTATTAGATGCCGTGGTGAAACAGCGCCTGCCCAAGTTGCGGTGATTTGTGTAAGTCTGGTCATGATCCGTCAGGCAGAATGGGAAGGGAGCTTTATGAGCATGGAGTCCAGTGAGCTGGTCCTGTCTCAACGGCAGAGCCAGCTGCCTCGCACAGACTCCTCAGCATTGCTGAGATGCTGGGATTTGGGCTGGAAGCCTGAAACTGTGCTACCAAGGGGTTCTCTAGGTAATTCCAAAGTGGAGTTACAACTCAAGTAGGAACCTCATGCATCACCATTACCACTGTCATTGTCATCACCACCACCACCATCATCACTGTCAACACCACCACTATTGTCACCACCAACACCATCACTGTCATCATCACCATCACCACCACCATCGCTGTACCACCACTGTCATCACCATCATCACCACCACCAACACCATCACTGTCAACATCACCACTACTGTCACCACCAACACCATCACTGTTATCATCACCATCACCACCACCATCGCTGTACCACCACTGTCATCACCATCATCACCACTGTCACTGTCATTATCACCATCACCACCACCAACATCACTGTACCACCACTGTCATCACCATCATCACCACCACCAACACCATCACTGTCAATAAACCATCAACACCACCAACACCACCATCACTGTACCACCACTGTCATCACCATCATCACCACTGTCACTGTCATTATCACTATCACCAACACCATCACTTCATTATCACCATCAACACCACCAACGCCATCATCACTGTACCACTACTGCCATCACCGTCACCAACACCACCATCACTGTACCACCACTGTCCTCACCATCATCACCACCACCACTGTCATTATCACCACCAACACCATCACTGTCATTATCATCAGCATCACTGTATCACCACTGTTACCACATCATCGCCACCACCACCAACACCATCACTGTCATTATCACCACCACCAACACCATCACTGCTATTATCACCATCACCACTACCAACACCACCATCACTGTATCATCACTGTCATCACTGTCACCATCACCAACACACCATCACTGCCATTATCACCATCACCACCACCATCACTGTATCATCACTGTCATCACCATCATCACCACTGTCACTGTCATTATCACTATCACCACCAACATCACTGTACCATCACTGTCATTATCGCCATCATCACCACCACCATCACTGTCATTATC
>NW_003852528.1:5596385-5598460 GCF_000181295.1 Otolemur garnettii | reverse complement strand
CCCTCGGTAAAGGGATGTGGCATCACAGCTCACGGCAACCTCAAACTCCTGGGTTTAAGCGATTCTCTTGCCTCAGCCTCCCAATTAGCTGGGACTACGGGTGCCGCCATAAGGCTTGGCTATTTTTTTGTTTTAGTTGTCACTGCTGTTTGGCAGGCCAGGGCTGGGTTTGACCCCCAGCTCCTGTGTATGTGGCTGGCGCCCTAGCCGCTGAGCTACAGGCACCGTGGCTTTTCTTTCTTTTTTTTTTTTTTTTTGAGACAGAGTCTCACTTTGTCGAGTGCCCTAGCTTCAAAGCTCACAGCAACCGGCTTGGGGGCCTGTGGCTCAAACGGCGCAAGCCACATACAGCTGAGCTGGCAGGTTCAAATCCAGCCTGGTCCCGCCAAAGAACAGTGACGGCTGCAACCAAAAAATAGCCAGGTGTTGTGGCAGGCGCCTGTAATCCCGGCTACTTGGGAGGTGGAGGCAGGAGACTCGCTTGAGCCCATGAGTTAGAGGTTGCTGTGAGCTGTGATGCCACATTACTCTACCCAGGGGCGACAGCTTGAGGCTCTGTCTCAAAACAAACAAACAGCTCACAGCAACCTCAAACTCTTGGGTTCAAGCAATTCTTTTATCTCAGACCCCCGAGTACCTGGGACTACATGTGCCCGCCACAGTGCCTGGCTATTTTTTGTAGCTGTCATTGTTGTTTGGCAGGTCCCAGCCAAGTTCGAACTCGCCAGCTCCGGTGCAGGTCGCGGCCGAGCTCCAGGAGCGGAGTCCATTGCTCATATTTCACTGAGGAGCCGGAGGCACAGGTAGAGGAAACAATTTGCTTCTTCTCCTTCCTCCAGATAATATGGATACGCCATCCTTTTACAACGCAATTAAGTTTTGCAGCTATGTCCTTCAAGGCAATAGCGAAGACTTACTGAGGTGTGTTTTTCTAGAATTGCCGTGTAGCCAAAGTGTAGACAGTCCCTATCCTCACACTGCTCTGTATGAGAACGTGGGATTGAGAACACGGGGTGGGGGGCCCACCCACAGCCTGGATAAGCCCATGGCTCAGATCCTGCGCTGGAAGGACAGCCTCAGCCTGTGCGCCCCGCCCGGAGTGTCCCCTGAGATCTGCGGCCCCCAAGTCCGCGCCGAGAATCCCGACTCGAAAGGCCGGCCCGCAGTCCCCACACCGCCAGAGCTAACGACCATGCGCGCGCCCGATGACGGAGGCTTGAGCTCATCACGTGGCGCAGACCTCCGCAACGGAAACCCCGGACACCTCCCGGGAGGCGGTGCGGTTCTCGATGCTCTCGCAGGCGTCGGCTCCACCCCCGGCATACTCCAGCCAATCTGACCAGCGCCTGGAAATACCACCCCTCGGGCGCGCGCCGCTGACACTGGCCAATGGGAACGGTGCGCGGCGGCGCGGCAGGGCGGGCGGCAATGGCGGCTCAGCGCGGGGCGCTAATCGTGCTGGAGGGCGTGGACCGCGCCGGGAAGAGCACCCAGGCCCGCAGGCTGGTGTCCGCGCTGTGCTCGGCGGGGCGCCGCGCCGAGCTGCTCCGGTTCCCGGGTGGGTGGTGTCCGCAGAGTGCGGGCTCAAAGCATATACGAGCGGGCACCGCAGGCCCTTGCTTCCGCCCACGCTGCTTCCAGCTCCTTGGTCTGAGTCCAGTCCTTGCGCGCTTGGGCACTTCTTTTTTGTTGTGGTAGCTCGCCCCCCTCTCGTGGACTGCGAACGCATTTTAAATTCTGTTTCTAGCAGACGGGGCACGGCAGCGGCCGGGGTTACGTTTGTAATGTCAGGAGAGAAGCTTCGGTCTCGAAAGTGCCCGTAAAATGCCGTCGATACCAGAAGACAGCTTAAGGTGTTACAACACAGGGACAGGGGATGGGAGCAGAAGGTTCCTTGAGGTTTTTTTTTTTTTTGCAGTTTTTGGCTGGGGCCGGGTTTGAACCCGCCACCCCGGTATATGGGGGCCGCGCCCTACTCCTTGAGTCACAGGCGCCGCCCGGTTTCTTTTTTTGTTTCTTTTTTTTTTTTTTTGAGACAGAGCCTCAAAGCTGTCCCCCTGGGTAAAGTGCCTTGG
>NW_003852528.1:5589939-5594914 GCF_000181295.1 Otolemur garnettii | reverse complement strand
CTCTCTCTCTCTTTTTTTTTTTTGCTGTTTTTGGCCGGGGCTGGGTTTGAACCCGCCACCTCCCGTATATGGGGCCAGCGCCCTACTCCTTTGAACCACAGGCGCCCCTCCAAGTGTCTCTTTTATACATGTTTTTTTGGAGGCTGGGACTTGTCTTTTCATTCCCTTGACAGCATCTCTCACAACATAGAAAGGTTTTATTTTAGTGATGTCCAGCTTATCACTTCTTTCATAGGTTGTATCTTTGGTGTTGCAGGTAAAGTTATTGCTATACCCAAGGTTATCTAGATTTTTCTCCTATGTTATTGTCTATGAGTTTTGTAGTTTTGCATTTTACATTTAACTCTGATCCTTTTTCTTGTTTTTGTTGTTTTTTTTGGTACCATGACTCCATGATCCTTTTTTTTTTTTTTTTCCTTTGAGACAGTCTCATTATGTCGCCCTGGGTAGAGAGCCATGGCATCAGAGCTCACAGCAACTTCCAACTCCTGGGCTTAAGTGATTCTCTTGCCTTAGCCTCCCAAGTAGCTGGGACTATAGGCGTCCCCCACAATGCCTGGCTATTTTTTGTTACAGTTGTCATTGTTGTTTGGCAGTCCCTGGCTGGATTCGAACCCGCCAGCTCTGGTGTATGTGGCTGGTGAGTTGGCTGCTTGAGCTACAGGCACCAAGCTGAACCTTTTTTTTTGGAGACAGTCTCACTTTGTCGCCCTTGGTAGAGTGCTATAACATCACAGCTCACAGCAACCTCCAGCTCTTTTGAGCTTAAGTGATTCTCTTGCCTCAGCCTCCTGAGTAGCTGGGACTATAGGTGTCTGCCACAATGCCTGGCTGTTTTTTGTTGCAGTTGCCATTGCTGTTTTAGGTGGCTGGGGCTGGGTTTGAACCCGCCATATTGGTATATGGGGCCAGCCCCCTACCTGCTGAGCCACAGGTGCCATCCCCACCCCCTCATTTTTTGTAAAGACAAGCTCTTAGTCTATCACTTGGGCTAGAGTTATCAAAGCTCATAGCAACCTCAAACACCTGGGTTCAAGCCATCCTCTTGCCTCAATATTCTAGTTTTTTTTTTTTGTTTTTTTTTTTAAGAGACAGAATCTCATGTTCTTGCCCTCAGTACAGTGCCTCCAACAAATGCCTCACAGCAACCTCCAACTCCTGGGCTTAAAGCGATTCTCTTGCCTCAGCCTCTCGAGTACCTGGGACTACAGGCACCTGCCACAACACCCAGCTTTTTTTTTTGTTGTTGCAGTTTGGCCAGGGCCGCATTTGAACCGGCTACTCTCGGTATATGGGGCCGCTCCCTACTCACGGAGCCACAGGTGCTACCCTCAGTATTCTGTTTTTTCAGTATCTAGGACTACAGGCGTGTACCACATACCTGGCTAACTTCTATTTTTGGTAGAGACAGGGTCTCATTCTCAGTCTGATCTCAAACTCCTGGCCTCAAGCCACCCTCCTTCCGTGGCTTCCCAAATTCCTGGGATTACAGCATGAGCCGTTGTGCCCAGCCTGGTTGGCCTTTGGAGGCCGTGAGGTCTGTGTCTAGATTGATTTTCTTATATGTGGATGTACAGTTATTCTAGCAATTTGGTGAAAAAAACTGTCTTCACACACACTCTGGGAGGCCGAGGTGGATGGATTGCCTGAGCTCACAGGTTTGAGACCAGCCTGAGCCAGAGCAAGACCTCATCTCTAAAAATAGCTGGGCATTGTGGTGGATGCCTGTATTCCCAGCTGCTTGGGAGGCTGAGGCAAGAGAATTGCTTGAGCCCAAGAGTGTGCAGTTGCTGTAAGCTGTGAGGCCACAGCACTGTGCGGAGGGCACTCAAAAAAAAAAAAAAAAAGCAAAACCTCTGTTTCCATGGTATTGGTTTGCTCCTTTGTGAAAGATCACTTGTCTCTCATCACATGGGTGTGCGTATGATCTGAAGGTCTCCAGTGAGACTGGCTGGGAAGAATGTATGTGCCTTGACCTTCTCTGGCTTAAGTGGTATTTCTTTTTCATTTGTTCTTTTTGAGACAAAGTCACTAGGTCACCCTTAGTAGAGTGCTATGGTGTCACAACTCACAGCAACCTCAAACTCTTGGGCTTAAGTGGTTCTCTTGCCTCGGCCTCCCAAGTAGCTGGGACTACAGGCGCCTGCCACATAGCCTGGCTGTCTTTTTGTTGTTGTTTAGCAGGCCTGGGTGGAGTTTAAACCTGCCAGCCTTGGTGTATGTGGCCAGCGCCCTAACCACTGAGCCTTAAGTGATACTTCTTACAAACAGCAGCCTCTCATCCTTGCACATCTGCAGTCTTGGTGGTTGTGGGATGCTGTTGGCTCTGTGGTTGTTTGGTTGAGAACCTCCCTGCAGCCCAGGCTTGGGGCACAAGTGTAGTACATCACTTGCTGGCCTTGTCCCCTCTCAGCCACCACCTTGGTGGTTCTTCATTTCAGCGGGGTATGGCTGCCCCTGTGCAGACAGCTAAGAATGCTTTTCCTTCTCTTTTGTACCGGTGTTTGTAGAATATATGGTTTTCTCAGATGTATTTGTTGCTGTTCAGTGGGGTGGTCTTTTCCATGGAGAGTTTTGCTGGGGGCTGCCTTGTGGCTCCTAAAGCAGGCGTCCTCAAACTGTGGCCCGCCTAGGACATTTATCTGGCCCGCTGGGTGTTTTTGCCATTGCTGCCTATCCTGCTTAGCAGCCGACTCACCCCTGGGCCCGCAGTCCGGCCCTCCAACAGTCTGAGGGACAGTGAACTGGTCTCCTGTTTAAAAAGTTTGTGGACCCCTGTTCTAAAGAGAAGATGCAGAGCATTTTGGGAGGTAAACAAGATTACAAGTCAGTGTGCTGTAGTTGTTACTGCACAGGAGTTCTGAGTTGTACCATTAGGATAACTCAAGCAGGATATTCAGGGCCTGTGAAGCCAGGGCCAGGGCTCAGGAGTATTCTGTTTTTCAGGCCATTAATTAAGGAAAAGTTGAGCCAGGGTGTGACCCTCATCGTGGACAGATATGCATTTTCTGGTGTTGCCTTCACAAGCGCCAAGGAGGTGAGTGTTGCTTGGCTTCCTGTGGACTGAACGTGTAGACCTAGAGCTGCCCTCTGCAGTTTCACTTACAGCACGAGTGATACACATTTGACTTGTTCTTTGGAGTTTTATGATTCCTAGATTCCTTTTATCTTTTTGCTAGATTAATATTTTTCTTTTTTTTTTTTTTTTTTTGAGACAAACGTCTCACTTCTGTCACCATAGGTAGAGTGCCATGGTGTCGTAGCTCTCAGCAACCTCAAACTCTTGGGCTCAAGTGATCCTCTTGCCTCAGCCTCCTGAGTAGCTGGGACTATAGGCCAGGCTAGTTTTTATGTTTTTAGTTGAGGCAGGGTCTCACTCTTGCTCAGGTTGATCTCAACTCCTGAGCTCAGGCAATCCATCTGCTCAGCCTACCAGAGTGCTGGGATGAGAGGGATGAGAGGAATGACCAACCATACCTGGCTCATACATAAATTTTTTTTTTTTTTTGAGACAGTGCCTCAAGCTGTCCCCCTGGGTAGAGTGCCGTGGCATCACAGCTCACAGCAACCTCCAACTCCTGGGCTCAAGCGAGTCTCCTGCATCCGCCTCCCAAGTAGCTGGGACCACAGGCGCCCGCCACAACGCCCGGCTATTTTTTGGTTGCAGCCATCATTGTTGTTTTGGCGGGTCCGGGCTGGGGATTCGAACCCGCCACCTTAGGTGTACGTGGCTGGTGCCTTAGCCGGTTGAGCTATAGGCACCGAGCCCATAAATTTTTTTTTTTGCAGTTTTTGGCCGGGGCCAGGTTTGAACCTGCCACCTCCAGTATATGGGGCCAGTACCCTACTCCTTTGAGCCACAGGTGCCGCCCCATACATGAATTTTTTTGGGGGAGACAGAGTCTCACTCTGTCACCCATGGTAGAGTACCTTGGCATCACAGCTCACAGCAATCTCACATTCTTGGGTTCAAGTGATTCTCTTGTCTTAGCCTCCTAAGTAGCTGAGAATACAGGTGCCTGTTACAATGCCTGGCTATTTTTAGAGAAGAGGTCTTGCTCTGGCTCAGGCTGGTCTCAAACCTGTGAGCTCAGGCAGTCCACCGCCTCCTCTCCCAGAGTGCTAGGATTATAGGCATGAGCCACCTCTCCTGGCTCCATACATGTATTTATTACAATTAAAAAAGAATTTAGGCTTGGCACCTGTGGCTCAAGTGGCTGAGGTGCCAGCCACATATACCTGAGCTGGCAGGTTCAAATCCAGCCCAGGCCCGCCAAACAACGATGGCTGCAACCAAAAAAATAAATAACTGGGCATTGTGGCAGGTGCCTGCAGTTCCAGCTACTTGGGAGGCAGAGGCAGGAGAATAACTCGAGCCCAGGAGTTGAAGGTTGTTGTGAGCTGTGATGCCACGGCACTCTACCCAGGGCGATAGCTTGAGGCTCTGTCTCCAAAAAAAAAAAAAAAAAAGAATTTCATTAAGGTCCATATATTCAAACTTTTTTTTTTCTTTTTCGAGATAAGAGTCTCTGTCGCCCAGGTTACAATGCAGTGTTGTCAGTGGTTTTAGCTTATAGACACCTACCACAATGCCTGGCTAGTTTTTCTATTTTTAGTAGAAATAGGGTCTTGCTCTTGGATAGGCTGGTCTTGAAATCCTGAGCTCAAGGGATCCACCTGCCTTGGCCTCCCAGAGTGCTAGGATTACTACAGTGAGCTACCACACAGCCTTATATTACATTTTTAAAAATATATGTTTGTAAGAGATACTTGTCAGCTTCTCCCATCAAAAGACCTGTGATGTCTTTTCTTTCTCATGATAAAAGCTCTTGATGGTGACTGACTCCAAAATGATCACCTTTTGTTTTATTTTTTTTTAAGACAGAGCCTCAAGCTGTCCCCCTGGGTAGAGTGCCGTGGCATTACAGCTCACAGCAACCTCCAACTCCTGGGCTCAAGCGAGTCTCCTGCATCC
>NW_003852528.1:5585377-5589822 GCF_000181295.1 Otolemur garnettii | reverse complement strand
GAACCCGCCACCTTAGGTGTACATGGCTGGCGCCTTAGCCGGTTGAGCTATAGGCGCCGAGCCTTTTGTTTTATTTTTTAAAGGCAAGCATGAAACAAAGTTTATTGGGGAAGAGAATGGTAGATTTACAGGCGTACAGAGGAAGATACGTTCACACAGATAGTTTTCAATGTTGTCATTTCTTTATGTGTAAGCTGGAGTCCTTACCTTGTGAAGTGTTAAATTTGTAAGGACAAGACTTGGTTGACAAGCAAGTTGGTTGGCGGGCTTGTCCTTTGCGTCCTTGCACCTCTCTGGCGCAGTCCAGGGGGGAAGCTCACTTCTTGAACTCTTAGTGTGTCCTGTGCCATGTGGCCTTGAGTCACAGCCTTTCTGGCTGTACCTTTCCCCTAGAAAGGGGGATACTGTTTGGAGGGCTGGTGGATAAGAGGGCAGGTCCCCTGAGATTGACACAGCCCTGTCTGGTGGGGCTGCCTAGTGGGCACAGGGTTGGGGGTTACACACAGTGGGTTCCAGGGTTGCCAGTCTCTTTCCTGCTCTTCTGAAGGGGGCTGAAACCCTGGTGGGTATGAGTAAAAGGACATGGTGAGGGTTTCTGCTCTGCTCTACAACTCAGGGTTTCTTAGTAGGTGGACTGTGGGAGTCTCTGCCAATTGCTCAGTTCTGGCGAGAGGGTCTGGGGCTGCATCAGGAGATCCACTGCAGGTCCTGGGCTGTGGGTGACCAGCTTGTGGGACCCTGCCCTGTTCTCTCTGCTCCTGTCTGCTGATGTGTTTGTTAACAAAAGAAAAACCCAAGAAGGGGGAAAGCAGTACATTTCAGATTTAAAAAATAAAAAACCACTACTGTGTAGGAATTCTCATTTTTATTTTTTTGAGACAGAGTCTCACTGTGTTACCCTCGGTAAAGTGCTGTTGTGTCGCAGCTCACAGTAACCTCCAACTCTTGAGCTTAAGAGATTCTCTTGCCTCAGCCTCCCAATTGGCTGGGACTACAGGTGCCCACCACAATGCCCAATTTTTCTGTTGCAGTTGTCATTGTTGCTTAGCTGGCCAAGGCTGGGTTTGAACCTGACAGCCTATGTGTATGTGGCTGATGCCATAACCACTGTGCTACAGGCACTGAGCTGGAATTCTAATTTTTTTTTTAAGAAACAGAGTCTCAGCTCGGCGCCTGTGGCTCAAGTGGCTAAGGCGCCAGCCACATACACCTAAGGTGGTGGGTTCAAATCCACCCTGGGCCCACCAAAACAACAATGACGGCTGCAACCAAAAAATAGCCAGGCGTTGTGGCGGGCACTGGTAGTCCCAGCTACGTGGGAGGCTGAGGCAAGAGACTGGCTTGAGCCCAGGAGTTGGAGGTTGCTGTGAGCTGTGATGCCACGGTATTCCGGGCATCACAGTACCCGGGGGACAGCTTGAGGCTCTGTCTCAAAAAAAAAAAAAAAAAAGAAGCAGAGTCTCACTTTATCGCCCTCAGTAGAGTGCCGTGGCATCACACAGCTCACAGCAACCTCCAACTCCTGGGCTTAGGCAGTTCTCTTGCCTCAGCCTCCCGAGTAGCTGGAGCCACAGGTACCCGCCACAAAGCCCAGGTTTGAACCCTCCACCCTCAGTATATGGGGCAGGCGCCCTACCCACTAAGAAACAGGCACCGCCCTCTCATTTCTTTTTCATTTCTTTTCTTTTTTTTGAGACAGAGCCTCAAGCCATAGTTCTGGGTAGAGTGCTGCAGCATCACAGCTCAGCAACCTCAAACTCCTGGACTAAAGTGATTCTCGTGCCTCAGCCTCCCAAGTAGATGTGAGCACAGGCATTCGCCACAATGTCTGTCTGTTTTGGTTGTAGTTGTCATTGTTTGGCAGGCCCGGGCTGGATTCGAACCCTCCAGCTCTGGGGTATGTGCCTGGTTCCTTAGCCACTTGAGTTATAGGCGCCACCTGGAATTCTCATTTCTTGATACCTCACCTAGTGTCTCCCCCTAAGTCATTTTCATGACTTGAAACAAAAACTGGACCCCACTGAGCTTCTGCTCCCTGCTGGGCATTTTCTTTGCAGAACTTTTCATTGGATTGGTGCAAGCAGCCGGATGTGGGCCTTCCCAAACCTGACCTGGTCCTGTTCCTGCAGCTGCAGCTGGCAGATGCTGCTGTGCGGGGTGAGTTTGGCCAGGAGCGCTACGAGGACAGACCCTTCCAGGAGCGGGCCCTTCAGTGTTTCCACCAGCTCATGGCGGACACAACGCTGAACTGGAAGGTGAGGAGCTACAGCCCAGGAGCCAGCAAGCAGGGTCCAGCTTGCACTGACTGTAGTGGTCTCTCCAGCAGTGCTGCTGCCTTTCCTGACTGGTTTTCCCATAGTGGGTCCTCAGTTTCTCACTTCCAGCATATTCTTATGCTCTGGTGGCTTCTGCAGACTCTGGTGCTGTCTGGTGGGTGAGGGGCTTGAGCAGTTCTGCATGTGCGGCCCTTTTACAGATAATGAGCCCTAGCTTGACCCTGCAGCTCCCATCACTGGTTTTGGCCAGCCCTCTCTGTGCCCAGGACAGTTTGTGCACCTGGGTCCCCCTGTACCCCCAGTCTGGCTTCCTTTAAGTCCAGTGCAGTCCAGGGCTTAGCTTCAACTACTCTCAGGTTACCTGACTACTAAGCTGGCTGCCTTCTCTCCCGACTTGCCATTTGTGTCCACTGCAGCCTTTCCCCACATACCAGCAAGGGTGGTCCTGGTCTGCACTGTCCAGAGGGTGGCTGCCTGTACAGAGCTTAGTCCTGTGAGCTCTTCCTCCAGAGCAGGGCTGGGGATCTCACCCCAGCCCCAGTGGGTTCTGCCTACAGACAGTGCTGGTTATACAAAATAATGGCATCCTTTTCCATGAAAGCCATGGTCACTTTGGCTGTAAGCTAGTACCTAGAGCCATCTTGGATGGTGGCTGGGAGGTGACACCTGCAAGGGGTGATAGTTGTATAGGAAGTCACTCTCACAAGCATATGTTTACTTTGTGGTGCTTCTGTACCCTGGGAGGTTTTCCTGAATTTGCTGCACCGTAGGTTTGAGGAGGGCCTCAGCCAGCCCTGCCAGTGCTGAGGCCACCAGCCCAGCTGACAGAAGAGGCAGCTCCCTGGGAAGGCCGGTGCTCCTGGGTCCTTTGCACCTCCCCTCTGGTGGAGACATAGTTCTTGTGGGCCGATGATCCTCATGTTGTTCACGTGAGAGTACAGCACGGCTGTTAAGATGCATCTGTCCCAAAAGGACAGGAGTTAGCCCAAAGGTGGCATGGTCTTGCCATGCAGCTTCTGCTGTAGGACCTGCCTGTTCTGTCTAGACACCTCTAGGGAGTCATGGGAGGACAGATGCAAGGGCTGCCCACTGGGCCTGATTCCCCGCTGTGAGCTGGGACAGTCCCTGAGCACCAGTTTGCCATGGGGTGCGATCCGCTCCTGGGTCCCTCCCACCTCTCTTGTCTTGCTGGTGGACACTTATCAGGCCTATGCAAGGAGAAGTGGGCGGTTGGTGCACAGTTTCTCCCGCGTCTGGGCCATGGCAAGGATTCAGGGCAGCTGTGTGTCAGGGCCACTGTGGAGGTTGAGAGGGATGTGGGCTGAAGGATCTCAGAGATGTTTTTGCTGTGTGAGGAAGTCTGGGGCTGCCTGCCCAGAGCCTGGCCCATGAGAAATCCCATGTGCACTGAGAACAGAAGGGAAAGCGTTAATGGCTGCCTTTTCCTCCTGAATCCCTGTGAGAACAGATAGTTGATGCCTCCAGAAGCATTGAAGACATCCACATGGAGCTCCTTGCGCTGTGTGAGGATGTCATCTGTACTGCCGCACAGAGGCCATTGGGGGAGCTGTGGAAGTGACCTCAGGCTGTCCCCAGAGACACCTGCCCCCCAAGGAAGGCCTGAGTACCCAGCAGAATTCAATTCCACAATTGTAGGAGCTGTTGCTCAGTGGCAGAAACCTCAGGTCAGACCTCTCATGACTTAGGTTGGGAGTACCAGGAACCCCTGCAAGTGAGGATGCTAATGGTGTGGACATATCAGCAGTGGAGCAGTCTTCCTCTGCCCTCACCTTTATCCTGAAGATATCACTATAGTATCATGTTTTCTATTTGAACTTTAATAACTCTTGAGATCACTGGAAATATTAGTCAGATGGAATTCTAAATTTCTTATAGACACTAATAAAAATTGACCTGAAAATGTGCTTGTGAAAGGCTTCACTTGTTTTTAAAATTTTACTTCACAGGGGTCTCACTGTATTGCCCAGGCTGGATTTTAACTCCTAGGGACACGTGCTCCCACCTCAGCCTTCTGAGTGTACATGTACAGCCACCTCCTTCTCGACACATGGATGTTAACTTTGCTATTTTTGGGGGGCGGGCAGGGCTGAGTTTGAACCCACCACCTCTGGCATATGGGGCCGGCACCCTACTCCTTGAGCCACAGGC
>NW_003852528.1:5584230-5585171 GCF_000181295.1 Otolemur garnettii | reverse complement strand
CAGTTTTTGGCTGGGCTAGGTTTGAACCTGCCACCTCTGGCATATGGGGCCAGCGCCCTACTCCTTTGAGCCATAGTTGCCATCCAAGCCTGGATGTTTTTATAGGCAGGGTCTTGGTGCTGGCCCAGGCTGGTCTCAAACCTGTGAGCTCAGATAATCCACCTGTCTCAGCTTCCCAGAATGCTAGGAATTAACAGGTGTGAGTCATGGTGCCCAGCCCTTTGTTATTTTCATTATAAACCTTGAGCTTTTCATTCCCTTTTTACTTGAGACAGAGTTTTGTTCTGTCAGTTCAACTACTGTGCTGTGGCATCATGGCTTACAGCAACCTCAGACTCCAGGGTTTAAGCAATCCTGCCTCAGCCTCCCAAGTAGCTAGGACTACTTTTTCTGTTTTTAGTAGAGATAAGGTCTTGCTCTTGCTCAGGCTGGTCTCCAACTCTTTAAAAGACTAGTTCAAGTCTTTTTTATTGAGAGAGAGTCTCACTTTGTCACCTTCTGTAAACACAGCTCAACTCCTCCACAACCTCAAAGTCCTGGGTTTAAACAATTCTCTTTCCTCGGCCTCCAAGTAGCTGAGACTACGGGTGCCCACCACAATGCCTGGCTATTTTTTGGTTGCAACTGTCACTGTTTAGCAGGCCTGGGCTAGGCTTGAACCCACCAGCCTTGGTGTATGAGGCTGAGCTATGGGCGCTGATCCTGGTCTTCAACTCTTGACCTCAAAGGATACTGCTACCGGCTTGGCGCCTGTGGCTCAAGCAGCTAAGGCGCTAGCCACATACATCTGAGCTGGTGGGTTCGAATCCAGTCTGGGTCCACCAAACAACAATGTAGCGGTGCCTGTAGTCCCAGCTACTTGGGAGGCAGGGGCAGGAGAATCACTTGAGCCCAGGAGTTGGAGGTTGCTGTGAGTTGTGATGCCACGGCATTCTACCCGG
>NW_003852528.1:5575286-5583355 GCF_000181295.1 Otolemur garnettii | reverse complement strand
GCAGCCATCATTGTTGTTTGGTGGGCCGGGCTGGGGATTCGAACCCGCCACCTTAGGTGTATGTGGCTGGCGCCTTAGCCGCTTGAGCCACAGGCGCCGAGCCCATTTGATTTTTCTAAAATCACTTTTCTTACACTTTTTCCTTTTACGGTCACATGTTCACCCAACACATGTAAGGACAAACATCACAGTGTGCAAAGAGCCAGGTTGGGAGCAGGATAGGCTCACTCAGGGTAGACCACCACATCCTTTACATGTGCTGTTATGGACTGAAATGCTATTTTTCTGGAAATCACATCCAACTCTAACTTGAGGAAGAATCAATAGACACAAACCGTTTTCTACTGAAATTGTTATTATTTGCCATTAAGAACTGCAAACTATACTAAGAATGGACATTCTCTTTAGTAAGCCTTTTTCAAAACACACAAGACAGAGCTCCCCTTTGGTCAAGGTGTCCACTTACTTCCACTGCAGCCCAACCTCCTCCGCCCCCAGGGGGATGTAGAGCTCTCCAGGAATGCAGTGTCCAGCCTCCCTCCCACCCAACTATATCTTGGAAAGGAGGAGGAGGGGGTAGGGAAGAGAAAAGGAATATGGAAATAAATTATGTCATCAACACTTGGGGGTTGGGAGTGCTCTCTGCTAGTGGTCAGTGAGGCTTGGCTGGAGGGAGCTTGGCCCCCAGTCTGCCCAAGTAGAAGCCAATTATGAGCCAAATGCTTGTAAGAAAGGTCCCTACAGCCATCAGCCGACAAGCTCGCCAAACCCTCTTGCTACCTATATCTCCTAGTGGCATGACAGCAGACTAATGTGGCTATGGCACACCTGGGGCCCAGGACACGGGCTAAATTAAAGGTGTTAGGTGTTGAAAGTAGTGCGTGGGAGTAGGGGGAAAGTGGGGGGGGGGTGTCTGGAGATTGCCAGCTGTGCCTACCCCTGCTGTGTGGCCTTCACACACCATAATACTGGGGTCTGAACTGTTGGGCCCCAACCATCTAAAGCCTCTGACCCACATAGGCAATTCTGAGCAAGGCAAAAACAGAGAAAGGCTTGCAGGTGGAGCATGCTCCTGCCCAACCCCAGGCCAAGTGTTATATAGGAAGGGGACCTCCCCGTCCTTTCCCATCACTGGGAAACTGGTGTGATAGGCAAGCAGCAGCAAACGGTGCATGGTGCATCTTAAGATGCTACACCCCTTGAAGGAGAAAAGGCTGTGCCCTGACACGGACCCTCCGGGGACTGTTGCTCCAGAGGACGGCCCAGGCACCTTGCTGCCCTCAAATCCATGCTGCGTCCTGTGCAGGGATGTCTTTGGATTCCCACAGGCCCCACCCTCCGATGCTTGTCTCCCCTGAGCAGGGGAGAGCCTGCTGCCATTCTTTCCACCTGCTCTCGCACTGAGGTAGCCCTTGAAAAACCACATGGGGCAGAGGGGATGTGGCCATGAGCTCGCCTGACCTTGCATGAGCATCCCAGTCCACAGTGGCCATCACTCCTCACACACCAACCTGAAGGTCTTCTGAGGCTGACTTGGGAGGTGCTCAGAAATCCATGTCTGCGTTGTGCCTTCAACAGGACTTTAATTCCAAACAAACCACAGAGCTGCCGCCTAAGAGGAAGTGGGACTGAAGCCGATGCGCTAAAGCAAGGCTGGCAGTGTCCGGAGGTGAACTCTGGAAACTCCTGGTGGACGGCTCTTCCTGTGGATGTGAGGCCCTGGTAAGGGCCAGGCTGGGCAGTCTGACTCCAGGCATCAATCCATGAGCAGAGTGGGGCAGCCCCTGGACGGAGCACGGGGCGCACAGCACTCGGCAGGCTGGATGGATGAAATGCAGTGGCACCAGCAAGGGCCAGCGGAGGCCACCCCCCGACCCCCAGATTTCAGAGGGACAAGATCTCAAAGTCTTCATCTTCTGAGTCAAAGAATCTTTCCAATCGCTCTACATCAGAAGAATCTAGAAGAAACACAATACAACCTCAGCAAATGTCTCTTGTAGGCTCTTTTGGAGTGTGGGGTGATAGCTGCTGAAATAAGGGGACAGACCAAACAATGTCTCACACCCCCAGGGTGCCAGGCTGCCCAGACAAGAGAAGCAGACTCTTGACTGTGCCTACTGGGTGCTTGGGCCAGCACCCTGACCCCTGTGGCCACATGCCTGCCCTGCTGGTGACCAGAGTCAGGAGCGGACTCTGTTCCCCTCCATCTTGTGGGGCTCATCACAGTCAGAGTGACAGAGGTGGAAGGTGACGCACTCAGAGCCACATAAATACTTCACTACAGGTAGCTCTGGGCTCTGAGCCCACCTGCTGCCGTGTGCTGCTGGGCTGGGGTTAGTTCTACAGGCATGGTGACCACTGAGGGGTCAGTACCATCTGTGGCCAGTGGCTCCACTGCTGGACTGCATTATCAGAGAGCCTGGAGCATCCTGTCTCCAGGGCCCCAAAGACCCTATGGAGCATACCCAGTGCCACAGCACCCTGGGCAGGATCCAGTGTTGGGTGAGGCTCACATAAACCTAACTGGTTGAAAGTGAAAGGACCAGGCCCTAGGGAAGCAAGATGGGCACATGGCTCTCCAGGAACCCTGCCTCGACCCTGACCTGCCACCCGTCTCAGCACTCACCTAGGGATAGGTTTAGGACGTCAGGACAGGCCAGGTGGGAAGGTGGCTGCTCCACCAGCTCAAACATGGGCAGGGCGCCTCCAAGTAGTGATAGCTGTCAGCAAGACACAGCGTTAGAGGCAGCCCCATCCCAGAGATCACTGCACCTAAAAGAAGGGGGGACTGCCAGCCACAACCACAAGGTACATACAACTGCTTCTCCACTTCACCAATGTGGAAATGGAGGCAAGTTTAGCAAGAACCCAGCATGGCCATTGATGGCCACATGCCTGCCCTGCTGGTGACCACGTGCAATCAGATTAGCCTGACCGTTGAGGGCAGAGGGGAGCTGTGTGTGTCCAGCAAACAGCAGCCTTCAGAACATCCACAGCTCAGCATCTTACTACCATCCGGGTGTCAATGAGGACAGAGGTATAAACTGGAAACCCCATCCCCAGGCCAGTGTGCAAGGTCTATCCCCAAGAGTGCTAAATGAGGAGGGTGATGCCTTGGGACACATGGTCTGTCCAGGCTACATGGCTGTAAGAGGCGGAACAAGCTCTCCACAGCCTGCTGAGCAGAGCCCGGCCAGGCTGTCCGAGACACTGACACTGACTGTTGGACCCTGTGTGCGCCCACACCTCTCCAGGAGACTCAGCTCAGTTACAAACCTTTTTGACTTGCTGGCACCAGTCATTGAAGTCGTCCTCAGTCTTACAGAAAAACCCCTAAAATGAAATGACTGTGAGCAGAGAGCTGAGGCTGGTTCTATTCCCAATGTCCAGTACAGAGACAACGCCACAGGTGATGGACACACTCTAGGCTGTCCTTGCTTCTGTGGCCAGGCAGGGAGCTCCCCAGGGCTCCTAAGCTGTGCATGGCCCTCTGGACCCAGGTCCTGACACTCCTTGGGCTCCATCACTTTACTTAGCCCTTTGCCCCTCCCTTGATATACCCATAAGATATGTTGTATGCCTGAGCATCAGGCATGTTGGGGGCGCGTCCCTCCCTGTGGCTGAACTGCCGGGTGGGACTCAGCCTGGACCCAGCCTCTCCCTAGAAGCACAGCTACAAAGGCTGCCAAGACCGCCAAGGATGCAGGTGCTATACCACATGGGTAGGGAGCCTCGTGGCCATGTGGGGACTTCCAAGAATCACCTGGAAGACCACAAAGCTTAAGACAGCCTGGACTGGCAGCTACCAGGAATTCTGAACACTTACAGGTTTACAGATGGTAACAGGACAAGAAAAATCCACACAAAGAAAACAGAAGTATGAAGTGGGAGAGAGCTCAGACTGGGTGTCCCCTCCCCTGCTCCACAGATAGCAGCTCTGCTGGAGCTGAAAGGTTCATCACTCTAAGAAGCCAGCGTGAGGACAGAGTTGTCCCACCATGTGTTCCCTCTGGTCTCAGTGTAGAACCACAGGCTAATGCTCACACTTGGGGCTGTCCTCGCACACTAGTGTCCATGAGTGCATGGCCTGGGAGGCAGCTCCAGCTTGGCCTCAGTGTTGCAAGTGCCCATCCTGTAACTGCTGAGACCTGCACTGTGGGAAATGCCCTTAGTTCTGGCTGGACACGGAGCTCAGCGAAAGGGGCTAAGTCCAAGGCCTGCAGCCCACCTGCATGTCCTGGAGGGGGGCCACATCTCAGATGGCCTGGGCTCAGGACCAGGTCTGCCTGGTTTCTAAGCAGAGCAGAGCTCCCCTGATGTGGGGTCCTCTCACAGTTATCTACTTCCCCAGGATGCCACTGTCTCTAGTTGTTTCTGGCCTTCTTCAAGTACATTTTGAGAGTAGGCAGGTTTGTATAAACCACACAGGAATCCAGAATCATTTCCCAGATGTTATGCAAAACCCAGAGGGCTGTGGAGCTGATGCAGGGTCAGAGGCCAGTGGTAAGACTTCAGTGTCTGAACACTATTCATCCTCTTGCCCTTCAACTTTTAAACTATGAGAAGCTAGTACTTTTTCCAAAATGTTGAAGAAAACTCTACAACCCTGAAGGTTTTCCTTTTCATTCTAACGCAGGATTTGGCACAACATGCCTCAGAACTGCCCACAAGCTCACATGGCTGAGACCCACCACAGCAATGGACGGATCGAGCTCCCCGATGCTCATCCTGCATGGAGGGTGCTGGCAGTGGAAACTCTCATCTGGGACAAGGCAGCTGTCTGTGGCTTCTACTGCCGGCTGTGTTGTGTGGGGGTCCAGGTAGATAAGCTCCTCACCTGGGTGAAATGACAGAGGTGGCGGGCAAGTGACTGAGCCACATTTCAGACTCACACTACCACCTCAGACAGATAAGCCCTGAGATGCCATGTGTTGACAGGCTGGAAGCTGGACTACTGAGAGGGGGAACACACAGGAGGCCTTGTAGGACCCCATGGAGCTGCCTTCTTGCTGGCCACCCCAGAAAAGGGGCCCCTGGGGTGTGTGGAGACCTGTTTCATGGTATGCCTTCCCCTCATGAACCACACCCACGGGCCCCCAGGGACGTCACTGTCCCACAACTCACCAACGTAGCCGATGAAGTAGTGGGCACTGTTGGGTTTCCCTCCAATCACCCCCAGGGACTGGGGCATCCGGAAGCAACGCTATGGGAGGGGTGGATGCTGAGTACCTGCTCTGCGGGCCAAGCAGCAGACATCTACACAGGCACATCCATGTGTCCCAGGTGGGAGCCGACCCCCTCCCAAGTGGGCCCAAGGGCCCGATGAAGCCCAACTGGGTGAAGAGCCCTGTCTGGTGGGCTGGGAGGGGCAGAGGCTATGGCATAGGGGCCTACAGGAGGGGTAATGGGGGGCTGGGATATTTAAGGGCAGTCAGAGGGCTGGAAGGAGGAGACAAGATTGAGACAATAGAAGGACCGTTGTAAAATGCAGCATTTCAGGGTGGCACCTGTGGCTCAGTGGATAGGGCACCAGCCCCATATACTGAGGATGGTAGGTTCAAACCTGGCCCCGGCCAAACTGCAACAAAAAACAGCCAGGCACTGTGGCAGGCACCTGTAGTCCCAGCTACTCAGGAGGCTGAGGCAAGAGAATTGCCTAAGCCCAGGAGCTGGAGGTTGCTGTGAGTTGCGACACCACGGCACTCTGCCGAGGGCAATAAAGTGAGACTCTTGTCTCTAAAAATAAATAAATAAATAAATAAATAAAATACAGCATTTCCATTCTGTCTAGGAACGACCCTGAACATGGTTCCTTGGTCTAAAATTGACACTGACTGAAGGACTACTCTTCATAACACAGCAGGGTCTGTCAGAAGGGCCTGTGGACAGAGCTCCCAGGGGGCTTGGCAGCCCCTTCATCACCCCAAACCCTTCCTGCAGTCCACCCTCTCAAAAGCCAAACCACCCTCCAAAGGGATGCTAAGCTGAAGGAAAGCGTGGGGAGGGTGCCTCGGTGCGATGGGGCTCCCAGCATCTTAGCCCCTACTGTTTGCCACTCAGTTAGCAAACTTGTGAAACCAAACTGAAAGGCCTTTCTCTGTTGCATGTGGCTTAGATCAAATCCACCCTTTGTGAGGCCCTATAACTGTGGCTATGGGCTCCCAAGGCTGCACAAAATGTGACCAAGAACTGGGGAAGGGACCCTGGGCAGAAGCCACAAGACGCACCTTCAGTGTCTCCACGTAGGCAGCATTGATGTCCGTGAGCCCTAGGCGCAGGGGGATGAGAAGTACCAGGGGTCTCCAGGGTGACAGCCTGGTGGTGACCTCAGCTCCAGCAGGGAACCCATTACAGTGCTGGTCGGGAGCTGCAGAAGACGCCGGGGCTGTGCCACATGGAAGGCTGGTCCTGCATAACCTTCCTGGAAAGGAAGACACACTTTGATAGGCCAGGAGAACTAGGGACAGCACAGTAATTATTTTGTAACAGAAAGTATTACAAAGCCAGGTACTTAAAATATAATTCAAACAATTTTGCCACAGATATTTTCTATGTATATTCAGTTAAAAAATTTTATTATAAAATAAACCATACACACATGTACAAATCAGAAGAAAGTAACAAAGTACCACATGGGCCCCAGCACATTCAGCCCAGGATCCTTTTGTGGGGGCCCCTCCTCAACCAGCAGAGAACTTATTCCCTCCCTTACTCATTTCCAATTGTCCATTTTGGGGGGAGCATGGCTCGCTCTGTACCCTGACCTTGGCTTCCACACCACTCCCCAGGGCAAGGAGCCTGGGTGAGCCTAGGAGAACCCAGATCACCTTGTTCATGCAGAGCTAATGCAGTGCTCAAAACAAAGGGACAGGGACGCAACAGAAGACAGAGCCAGTCTGAGGGGACACTGGCGAGACCTGGGCAATTGGGCACCAAAACCATGACAGTGACATAAACAGAAAAAGAGCCCATGAATCTGCTGACTTGGAAAAAGTTTTCTTTTCTTTTCTTTTTTTTTGAGACAGAGCCTCAAGCTTTCCCCCTGGGTAGAGTGCTGTGGCATCACAGCTCACAGCAACCTCCAACTTCTGGGTTCAAATGAGTCTCCTGCCTCAGCCTCCCAAGTAGCTGGGACCACAGGTGCCCACCATAACGCCTGGCTATTTTTTTTGTTGTTGCAGCATCACTGTTGTTTGGCAGGCCTGGGCTGGATTTGAACACGCCACCTTCGGTGTATGTGGCTGGCGCCTTAGCCACTTGAGCCACAGGCACCGAGCCCAGAAAAAGTTTTCAAATTTAACCAAGGAGGGGAAGGGGAGTAAAGCTGGTTCTTCTCAAGAATGCCACCAGTGTGCATGGAAGGAAGGGCTAGGTTGGAAAAGCTCTTTCCTGCCATATATGTAATAAAGATGTAGACAAAACTCACCAATGCATATTAAATGTCACCCTCAGATTATTCATTAATTATAAGGGAAAAAGACCCCACCTCAACCAGGTGATGCAACAGTGCTGCTGATGAGGGGGCGAGGTAACACTCAGGGGCTCTGTGGGACACTGAGGGACACAGGGCTACCCAGCCCCATATACTGGCCAGAATGATCAACCCCAATCCAGTCATGAGGAAGGAGACCAAACAGCCTGGGGGACATCCAAATGACTAGGAAAAAGGAGGCAAGACTTCCTAGATTCAGGGAGACCAGAAAGATGTGCCACTACCTAACCCAATTACTGGACCCTTGATCAGGAAAACAGCCATGCTACCCTTCCTATGACGTGAAGCTGTACGTTCTGAAGGACCTTCTCACTCTTAGGAAAGGCTTGCTCAGAAAAAAATCAGCATGTTGTGAGAAAACAAGTGTGTGAAACACAACTGGTGAATCTAGGTGAAAGGTTTATGGCTATGATTCAATGAACTTATTATTTATTTATTTTTGAGACAGAGCCTCAAGCTGTCCCCCTGGGTAGAATGCTGTGGTATCACAGCTCACAGCAACCTCCAACTCCTGGGCTCAAGTGAGTCTCCTGCCTCAGCCTCCCAAGTAGCTGGGACCACAGGCACCCGCCACAAC
>NW_003852528.1:5568894-5574826 GCF_000181295.1 Otolemur garnettii | reverse complement strand
TTTTTTTTTTTGGCCAGGGCTAGGCTTGAACTCTTGAACCCACTACCTCCGGCATATGGGGCCAGCGCCCCACTCCCTTGAGCCACAGGCACTACTCCATGCCCAGCTATTTTTTGTTGCAGTTTGGCGGAGGCTGGGTTCAAACCTGCCACCCTTGGTATTTGGGGCCGGCACCCTACTCACTGAGCCATAGGTGCTGTCCTAATTTTTCTGTTTTTAGTAAAGATGGGGGTCTCGCTCTTGCTCAGGAATCCACATTCCTTAGCCTCCCAGAATACTTTTTGGAAGGGGCCCAAAAAACATTTACATAGAACTAATGGTTTACTCTCTATTAGTTCTATGTAAATGTTTTTTGGGCCCCTTCCATCAGAATCTAGAATTTGGCTAGCGTCTGCTAACACTGTCATTGTGTTTTTATCCACTATAACTTAATTTTTTCTATATTTGATATGTTAATTATTCTATTTAATGTAGGTTTTACTTTATTAATCTTTTTTTTTTTTTAAATTTTGAGACAGAGCCTCAAGCTGTCACCCTAGGTAGAGTGCAGTAGCATCACAGCTCATAGCAATCTCCAACTCCTGGGCTCAAGCGATTCTCCTGCCTCCGCCTCCCAAGTAGTAGCTGGGACTACAGATGCCCACCACAACGCCCGGCTATTTTTTGGTTGTAGTTGTGTTGTTTGGCGGATCCAGGCTGGATTTAAACCTGCCAACTCAGGTGTATGTGGCTGGCGCCTTAGCCGCTTGAGCCATAGGCGCCGAGCCTACTTTATTGATCTTGATGTTATATTCTGATAAAAAAAAGTTTTGTGGGGTGGCGCCTGTGGCTCAGTGAGTAGGACGCCAGCCCCATATACCAAGAGTGGCAGGTTTGATCCCAGCCCCGGCCAAACTGCAACAAAAAATAGCTGGGCATTGTGGTGGGCATCTGTAGTACCAGCTAATTAGGAGGCTGAGGCAAGAGAATTGCTTGAGCCCAAGGCTGGAGGGTGCTGTGAGCTGTGACGTCACCGCACTCTATGGAGGGTGACAAAGTGAGGCTCTGTCTCTTAAAAAAAAAAAAAAAAGTTTTGTAACATTTTTCTTGTTGACTGGAGCATTAGTTGTTTAGAGATAGGGGCTTGCTCTGTAGTCCAGGCTGGAGTGCAACAGTGTGATCATAGCTCACTACAACCTTGAAGTCTTATCTCCAGTGATCCTCTCACCTTAACCTTTTGAACAGATGGGAATACAGGCAAACATGACTGTGCCCAGCTTATTTTAAAATTATTTTGTAGAGATGAGGTCTCACTATGTTGCCCAGGCTGGTCTTGAACTCCTGGCCTCAAGGGATCCCATGGGCTCAGCTTCTCAAAGTGCTGGGATTATAGGTATGCACTATGGTGTCCAGCCAATGGCTGAAGTTCTACTGCTACCACAGATCCTCTGTCCCAGGATGTACAGACATGCTCTATGGGTTCCTAGAGCCCCAATGGTGGGTGTACATGGCCAGTTACACTGCAAACACTCTACTGTTAACTCAACACAACAAGCTTCTGTCTGTCTCTGGCTCTGGCACCATATGTTACTTTAACTTTCTACTTCCTTGTCAACGACTGTGATCATGCAGTGTGTATAAGCACTGCCCCCCTCACAAAACTCTTCCTCAAAATTCTTTCTTTCTTTTTTTTTCTTTTGAGACAGAGTCTCACTTTGTCAACCTTGGTAGAGTGCCATGGCATCACAGCTCACAGAAACTCAAGTTCTTGGGCTCAAGCAATTCTCTTGCCTCAGCCTCCAGAGTAGTTGGGACTAAATGTTAGTTTTAGAGATAGAGTCTTACTCTTGTGCAGGCTGGTCTCAAATTCCTGAGCTGAGGCAATTCACCTGCCTTGGCCTCCCAGAGTGCTGGAACTACAGGTGTGAACTACTGCGTCCGGGCTCTTCCCCAGAATTCTAAACATTTTCTGGTAGCATTTGGTGTGACATAGGGATGACTGCTTTTTTTCAAAGCAGCTCAGTATTATTACTGTTACCTGGATGCTTAGGGAAGTTTCTACTTATTTTTGCAATTTGGAAATATCACCAAGAACCTTAAGTATACTATATTTAAGTACTCTGGACAAAAATCTGGGGATCTTAAGCTGTAAAGATTCAACTCTAGCAACCTGTGGAGATCTTTCCTATTCCAATGTTGCTGCTGGTCTCCCTCTGCTGTGCACCTCTCAGGGTTTCGTCTCAGCTACAGAGATATCCCCAACTCGTCCTTAAAGTATGCCTGCACTGAAGTAATCTGTAGCCATGGCCAGATGGATACCCTTTTCAATCTCTATTTTCTCCCTACATCCAGTGATGTTCTCCCTGTCTACTGTGGCTGGAAAGATCTAAGTCTGCCAACATCAAGGGCTGGCAGTGCCTGCCGCACACATCTTGGACGGCCTTCATCAGCAGTGGATGGACCCGGGAATTCTGGGCAATGCGGCCTTCCCCAGCTCAGCACTCACTAACTAAAGTCTAAGCCCCATCAGTGTCAGGAAGCTCTTTTGTTGGAGGAAATGGCTTTTGTGGAATTTCTGAATGTTATCAGTTTTTTCCACACTGTTCCTTCCACAAGCAGTTCAGAGAAAATATAAGAAAAAATCATTGCCTGGCCCAGGAACTGTTTCCCCAGCTTTTGCTCTGATGACTTCTCTCCTAGGTTGCTGCCTTGGGCAATTGTTAGCAGTGGGAATAAGAACGGCTTCTTCCTGTCCTTAGTAAGGCCTCCATGTCTGTCTGCTGAGGCTCCTAAGGCCAGAGGCAACTGGTGTGGGCCCTTCCAACCTCTCCGCCTGCCCTTACCACACTGGGCTTAGGTGCCCAGGTGCTGTCCATTGGTCTCAGTGCCCTGACTGGTTCTGTCTTGATGCTCTTCTTCCTGAACTTGGGTGTTTGAATCTGCCAGTGTTTAGTTGCTTCTGTGGTGAGCAGGGTCCTTTCTGATGAGGGAGGGGGGATGATGCACACCCTGAGACTGGGCTGGACATGGCCAGGCAGTTCCTACATCCCACAGGGAGCCAGTGTCCCTGAGGAGCTGTTAAAAGTGCAGGCTCAGGGTGGGGCACAGTGGCTCACGCTTGTGATCTCAGAACTTTGGGAGGCCAGGCTGGTCTCAAACTTCTGACTCAAACTTTTACAAAATATTTATAAAATATTCTCCATGTGTTTGCCACCTCTCTGCACATTTTTTTTACCCTTTTTTTTTTGAGACAGAGTCTCAAGCTGTTGCTCTGGGTAGAGTGTTATGTCATCATAGCTCACAGCAACCTCCAACTCAGGCTCAAGCAATCCTCTGGTCTCAGTTTTTCTATTTTTAGTAGAGACAGGGTCTTACCTTTTTGCTCAGGCTAGTCTTGAATTCATGAGCTCAAGCAATCCATCCACCTCAGCCTCCCAAACTGCTAGGATTACAGGTGTGAGCCACTGCACCCAGCCTCTTTGTACAATATTGTAGTGAACATTTTGTAAGTTAAGGTATATTTAGCTACAATTTCCTACTTCCCTATGGATGGAGACTTTACCGACACCATAAAGTATGCTGTGCAGCCAGTTAATAGGTAGTTATGATGTTTTCACTGCCAAGAGAAAATGGTTATGATGCTGTATCTGTGGTAAGTTTTTGAAAAGCACAGAAAATCCATGAAAAACAAGTACATCAAAATGTTAATAAGTTATTTCTGAGTGGTAAAATTAGTGCATTTACTTTCTTTGTACTTTTCCTTAGTTTCTAATGTTTTACAAAAACTTCAAGAAATGGAACAGAGTAGCTGGATGTTGTGAAGGGCGCCTGTAGTCCCAGTTACTTGGGAGGCTGAGGCAAGAGAATCGCGTAAGGCAAGAGAATCGCGTAAGCCCATGAGCTGTGACAGAATGAGATTAGAATGAGATTCTGTCTCTAAAAAATAGAAAAAAAAAAAAAAAAAGAGCCTGGAGCTCACTCAGTGAGGCCCCTAATTATAGCTGAGCCGTATTTCCTTCCTAGACGTAGAATTCAGCATGCCCAGTCCCTCTAGGGCTCTGGGGCCTTTTCTTCTTGAGTGATAGACAGAGCAGCGCCCCCCTTCATGATGCCTATTGCTGGAGATGACACAGCTCAAAGCAGCTGTGTATGTTTGTGGCCACTAATGCACACAAAGGGATTTACCAGGATTCCTGAACACATATAGCTGACACTTTATTTGCCACAAAGATGCAAAATTACATAGGGCACTAAGCAGCCCCTCTGGAGAACACTTGATCACCACACTGGTCTGCACTATGTGGGAACAGCTTAGGAGTGTCTGGCCTGCTCTTGGCTAGGGCACCACACTGCTCTCACCAAGGCACCTCAGTGGGCTCAGCCTGGGAAGAGCAGGCCTTACCCACAACTCCTAACTACTTGGCAGGTGAACCCCGAGCCACTTACTGATCTCCTCCATCACCACAGTGTTGTCCATCGCTATATGGACTGCCAGGGAGCTCCACGTGTCAAAGACAGCAAGCTTCCTGCAGAAAGTGGGAGAACATGCCTGTAAGCTTTTCTGCGACTCAAAAAGACATTTCACCTCTGACAGTGACAATGTGGGACATAGCACAGTCATGCCAGAGCTGCCTCTCCAATGATAAAGACTAAGACTCAGAATGTCAGGAGGCACATCCAATGCCACAGGTGGGAAGAAAGGTGATTCTCCTCACCTGGGCCTGGCGCTGCTTCCATTGTCTCCAGCTGCACATAGTAGAGGTTCTATGCAGTGGGGTCTGATCTCATTGGCAGACCGAGATAGGAACCAGCACATGAACCTGCTCCTTAGATGCTGTGTCCCCAGGCACAGTGGTATGAGCCTATAATCCTCTACTAGGGAGACTGAGGCAGGAGGATCACTTGAGTCCAGGAGTTTGAGACCAGCTTGGGCAACACAGGGAGACCCAGCTTAAAAATAAACAAGGCCAGGCGTGGTGGTTCACAATTGTAATCCCAGCACTCTGGGAGGCAGAGGCAGGTGAATTGCTTGAGCTCAGGAGTTCAAGACCAGCCTGAGCAAGAGTGAGACCCCATCTCCACTAAGAATAGAAAAACTAGCCAGGCATGGCTGTGGGCACCATAATCCCAGCTACTTGGGAGGCTAGGACAGGAGGATTGCTTGAGCCTAGGAGTTTGAAGTTGTAAGCTATGACGATGCCACTGCACTCTATCCAGGGCATAGAGTGAGACTGTCTCAAAACAAATAAACAAATTTCATCACTAGAAAATAGAAGAAAACCTTTGAGACAGAGTTTTCTGTTTTGAGACAGAGTTTCACTCTGTCACAGCTCACAGCAACCTCAATCCTTAGGCTCCTGACTAGTTAGGACCACAGAAGCCTACTACCACATCTGGCTAGTTTTTCTATTTTTAGTAGAGATGGGGGGGCCTCTTGCTGAGGCTGATCTCGAACTCCTGAGCTCAAGCAATCCACACACCTCAGCCTCCGAGAGTGCTGGGATTACAGGTGTAAACCCCCACACCTGGCCAAGGAACCTTTTTTTTTCCTTTTTTTTTTCCTTTTTTGGCCGGGGCTGGGTTTGAACCTGCCATCTTGGCATATGGGGCCAACGCCCTACCTTTGAGCCACAGGCACCGCCCAACCTTTTTTTTTTTTTTTTTAATTAAAACAAAACTAGCCAGGCAGGGACGGTGCCTGTGCCTTAGTGAGTAGGGCACCAGTCCCATTTACTGAGAGTGGCTGGTTCAAACCCAGCCCCAGCCTAACTGCAACAACAACAAAAAAAATAGCTGGGTGTTATGGCGGGTGCCTGTAGTCCCAGCTACTTGGGAGGCCGAGGCAAGAAAATTGCCTAAGCCCAAGAGCTGGAAGTTGCCGTGAGATATATGTGATGCCACAGCACTCTACTGCGGGTGATAAAAGTGAGACTGTCTCTCTTTTTTTTTTTTT
>NW_003852528.1:5565420-5568517 GCF_000181295.1 Otolemur garnettii | reverse complement strand
GGGCGCTGTGGTAAGCGCTTGTAGTCCCAGCTACTTGAGAGGCTGAAGCAAGAGAACTGCTTGAGTCCAAGAGTTTAAGGTTGAGGTTGCTGTGAGCAATGATGCAGTGAGACTCTACTGGGGGTAAAAAAGTGAGACTGTCCCAAAAAGAAAGAGCCAGATGTTGTGACAGACACATATTGTTCCAGCTACTGGGGAGGCTGAGACAAGAGAATCGCTTAAGTCTAAGAGTTAGAGGTTCCTGTAAGCAATGAGCAATGATGCAACGGCACTCTATGGAGGGCAAAAAAAATGAAACTCTGTCTCCAAAAAAAAAAAAGCAATGAAAAAAATATCAGTAAGAGACTGCATGTTTTTTCAACTTTGAGGGAGGCCCAGCTTAAACATGCTGTGTACCTAATGCGTTGGGCCAAATAGGATGAACTGATAACCAAGGACCCTGCGTCCAGGTAGGGGGATATGCCCAGCAGGAGCAGCTCTGAAGATGTGGTGTTGTAGACAGAGTTGTGGCTCTGAGGGGCAACATTTCTGCAGCCAAAAGCGTAATGGGATCTCATCTAGTCCTGCGTGCCACAGAGGTGGGGTAGGACTTAAAAGGAAAACAACAGAAAAGGAAGGAGGAAAGTTCCACACGTAGGCACGGCTTCTGCCAAGGCCCCAAGACAGAGAGAACCCAGTATGTCTGGAGACTGAGGGGCCTCTGCCTGGAGATATCCAGGTGACTATGTGGAAGCCTTCCCAACGCGAAGCCCAGAGGCCCTGCCAGGAGGGCAGCCTACCCACTCGAGGTGCTGAACACATGTGGACATGCAAGGGAGCGGCAACCTAGGGAGGCTGCATTTGGGGGTTGGCAGGGCTGGGGCCAGGGGCACTTGGGTCGGTGGGGGGTGTAGGAAAAGGACCCACTGAGAGTCAACTGGGAAGCATCAGCACTGTTTAGGGCAGAGCATTGATGGTTGACTTGTTATAAAGACGATTCTGGATGCTTTTTAAAATGAGGCTTTAGGATGGCAAAGACAGAAGAAGACCAATAAGGAGACAAGAAACAGGGCTTGGGCCAGGGCAGGGAGCAAAGGGATGAACACTGGTCAGAGCTGGGACACATTCTGAATGGGCATGCTTTAAGAAAGGACTCTAGAAGGGTCCTACCATTTTGACCTGAGGGCCTGGAAGAGCTTTGAGTGGAGACTTGGAGCAGCCAGGACAAGGCAGGACTGGAGATAGGCTTGGGAGTGATCAGCCCTCAGCTTGTCAGGGTAAAAGGCCTTGAGCAGCTCCTGGGAGCACCAGCCCAAAAGCCCCCAGAAAAACCAGGATACCAGGTCAAATAGACTGACAGGCAAGTGACCTGAAACCACACTTGAGGTCCCAGCACCTGTGGGCAGAGACTTTGCAGAGGAACCTGTGCTGGGGTCAGGGCTGGGAGAGGCACACACCTTCTGGGACAGGTGAGGTGTAAGAGGGAGCAGGTATGGGCGAAGCAATCGGACATCAGGCATGTGGGAAGGGGAAGGACAGAGGGGCTCATGGGATATGAAGTCCAGGAAGACCTCAATGATGCAAGGAGGGGGTGAGGGGAAAGGTTATAGAGCCCTGAAGGATGTGAAGGAGATGGGTCAGAATACCAGGAAATGCCAGCCTGATGAACTGCACATGTGGAAGGGTCATAGCATCTGCCTGGCAGGTACCCTTCCCCACAGAACTGCAGTGGTCCAGGCCAGTTTTGACTTCCCACACCCTCAAAGTCACCACTGGAGAAGAATCTATACAACAAAGAACAAGGGCCTAATCCGGCAGATCTGGTCTGGACTAAGGTGGTCGTAATTTATTCTTTTTTTTTTTTTCAGACAGAGTCTCATTATGTTGCCATCAGTAGAGTGCCATGGAGTCATAGTTTACAGCAGGGGTCCTCAAACTTTTTAAACAGGGGTCCAGTTCACTGTCCCTCAGACTGTTGGAGGGCCAAAGTGCAGGTCCCGGGACAAGTCAGCTGCTAAGCAGGACAGGCAGTGGCAGCAAAAACACCTGGCGGGCCAGATAAATGTCCTGGGCGGGCTGCATGTGGCCCATGGGCTGTAGTTTGAAGACGCCTGGCTTACAGCAATCTCTAACTCTTGGGCTTAACTATTCTCTTGCCTCAGCTTCTCAGGTAGCTGGGACTATAGGTGCCCGCCATAATGCCCGGCTATTTTTTTGTTGTTGCGGTTGTCATTATTTAGTAGGCCAGGGCTGGGTTCGAACCCGCCAGCCTTGGTGTATGTGGCTGACACTGTGCTACGGATGCCAAGCCTTGTTTATTTTTTTTTGAGACAGAGTGCTGCTGTGGCGTCACAGCTCACAGCAACCTCCAACTCTTGTGCTTAAGTGATTCGCTTACCTTAGCATACCAAGTATCTGGGACTACAGGTGCCTGCCACAATGCCCAGCTATTTTTGTTGTTGTTGTTGTAGTTGTCACTGTTGTTTAGTTGGCCTGGGCCGCGTTTGAACCTGCCAGCCCCAATGTATGTGGCTGGCACCCTAACCACTGAGCTATAGTGGCTGAGCCCTGAGGTGTTCATTTATTTTATTTATTTATTTTTTGTAGAGATAGTCTCACTCTATCACCCTTGTAGAGTGCTGTGGCATCATACAGTTCATAGCAACCTCCAACTCCTGGGCTTAGGCGCTTCTCCTCCCTCAGCCTCCTGAGTAGCTGGGACTATAGGTGCCCGACACAACGCCTTCTTATTATTTTTTTGTTGTTGGAGCAGTTTGGCTGGGGACAGGCCCAAACCCGCCACTCTCGGTATATGGGGCCAGCACCCCACCCACTGAGCAACAGGCGCCGCCCAGGTGTCTGTTTTAATAGAAAACATAGGCTAAGAGAGGTGGCTCACACATGTAATCCCAGCACTCTGGGAGGCTGAGGCAGAAGGACTGCTTGAGCTCATGAGTTTGAGACCAGCCTAAGCTAGAGCGAGACCCCATCACTACTAAAAATAGAAAAACTGAGGCAAGAGGATTGCTTGAGCCCAAGAGTTGGAGATTGCTGTGAGCTATGATGCCATAGCACTCTACCCAGAGTGACAGTTCGAGACTCTTGTCTCAAAAAAACA
>NW_003852528.1:5561652-5564638 GCF_000181295.1 Otolemur garnettii | reverse complement strand
GGAGCCTGTAGTCCCAGCTACTCAGGAGGCTGAGGCAAGAGAATCGCTTAAGCCCAAGAGTAGGAGGTTGCTGCGATCTATAGCACTCTACCGAGGGCGACACAAGAAAACTCTGTCTCAAAAAAAAAAAAAATAGGGACCCCTTATTTTTTTTTTTTAGCAATGAAGGCTCAAAGAGAATTTAAACTGCCAAGGAATATTCATGCTTCCCCCCCCCCAAAAAAAAAACAGAAGGGTTGAAGTGAATACATACTTGAGGACCTGAGCAACAGTGTTGGGCCCGTACCACTGGCCGATGGATTTGCCTTCACCAACTCCCATTTGTGCTGCAGAGAACAGATCTAGGTTAACAACACACCCTTCCCTGGTTATCCCAATGGTCCCCACCCCCTACCACACTGGTGGCAGCTAGAAACACCTCAAAGGAAGGCCTGGACAATCATCTTGCCCTGTCTCCAAACAGAGGGATGACCCAATAGGGTGCAGGAATACTTCCTCCAAAAGGGAGTTATTAAAGGGACAGAAAACATTCTGAGGTTTGTCCTTTACTAAGAACTTAACAAGGACAGGACTTGAGGAGATGAGATGATCTCAAGTTAAGTCACTTGAGGTACTTTATTTCCTTCCCAGTGAGCAGATAATACTCAAAAGCTGGGTTTGCTTGAAACAGAGACTGCTGGGCTTCACTCCACATCCACTAAACACTCAGACGCACTGAAAAGGGTACAGGGAAAGGGCCATGAGCCTGATTCTCACCACCTTGGAGGAGCAGGAGGCCTTGCAGCCCACCTGGACCAAGAACGGGGGCAGCAAGGCCTAGGTCTGAGCAGGGTCTAAGGGGGCACTGGACCACCCACAGCAGTCCTCAGGCAGTCAGGGGCCCATGTGCCCTGAGCCTCCTTCTCTGCATAGCACTGCACCACAGAGCTCTTAAGGAGACCAGGTCCTGCCTCTCTGAGAAGCCCCATCATGTGCAGCCAGCCTCCCACCTATCTGGTGGATGGAGTAGTAACTGTCCTTTCTGTCGAGGAAAGCATTGAGGACACTGAAGTAGCTGTCTGGCTGCCTTTTCCGCTGTGTCCACCTCCAATCTAGGGGAGAAAATATAGGTCAGACCCACCACAAATAAGAGAAACAAGTCTTTACCTTTAACAAAGTACTCAAGATAGGTATGGAATCCAAATTGTTCCGTAATCTTAAAGTTAAAAGTGAAATTCTCTAGGATTTCAAACATATATACACCAACTCATCAAAACAAACCAATATAGAAAGCAGAAAACAGTTTCAGTGCTTTAAAGGTAATTTCTAAGAATAAAACACTTATCAGCATTCTTTAAAGTCACATTTTTAATCAATAAAAACAAATGGTTCAGCTGGGCACAGTGGTTCATGCCTGTGCTCATGGGTTTAAGACCAGCCTGAGCAAGAGCAAGACCCTGTATTTAAAAAAAAAAAAAGTCAGGCATTGTGGCAGGCGCCTATAGTCTCAGCTACTTGGGAGGCTGAGGCAAGAGAATCGCTTGAGCCCAGGAATTTGAGGTTGCTGTGAGCTGTGACACCAAGGTGTGGATTAAAACAACCGTATTCCTTAGTCTTCCCTGCACTTCTCCAAGGCTATAACTCACCGCGTCCCAAGTGCTGGCACACCAAGGCTTGGGCGAAGATCATCTGTCCACATCGTAGCATGCAGCCCCAGCCTGTGTCTGAGGTGGGGCCTGTCCCCCCTGTTACGGCAGAGAGAGAAGTGCTCCTGGTCAGACCAAAAGTCTACCAGCAGGAAGCAGTGGGGGCCCCACATTGCAGCATGGATGCCTTTGTTCATCAGCTTCACTTCTCAGGACTTAGCAAGGCCATGGGCCTCGTGAACTGGGGAGTGAAACATCCGGACAGATGACCACCTCAGAATGGACAGGATGTGAACAAGCCAGTCATGGAACAGCAGGGACAGCTGGTAAACACACACAGAGATGCTAAATCCCATGAATAACCCAGAAAACACAAAGTTAAATGAGAAGAATCATTTTCCAACTACCAAAAAGGCAAAGATTCAAAGACCTGACAACACCTGATATTGCTGAGTGCAGGGCTGGTAGGGCATGCGGGCAGCACTGGCCAGCCACTTAGCCCCTCCAGGGCATGCACCTAGGCCTGCCATCTCAGGGCCATTCCCTGGGGTCAGACAGACATCTGGGAAATGCCTGCTCATTGGCAGCAGAAGACCAGTGGGATGGCACTGTGTAGCCGTGCAGGGAGGAGACCACTGTGGGAAGCTGAGAGACTGCACAGTGTGTGTGGAACAGGGCTTTAGGGGTCAGACCACCAGGGTGGGAGATGCCTTTACAACCATGTGTGGTCCCTTTGGCTCCTCCTATACCCTGGGGAGGAAACACTGCCTCCTGGGGCATGGTTGCCAGCATGTACTAATAACCCCATCAGGGGTGCTGTCACTACTCTAACTTCACTTCTGACAAAAATAAAACCATTTCTCAAGAGCCCAGAGCAGTTGGCCCAGCTACTTGGGTGGCTATGGTGGGAGGATTGCTTGAGCTCATGACTTCAAGGTTATCCCGGGCAACATAAGAACATTCCCATATTTAAAAAATTTTTTTAAAAGGCCAGCAGTGGTTCACACCTATAATCACAGCACTCCTGGGGCTGAGGTAGGAGGATTTCTTGCGCTCAGGAGTTCAAGATCAGCCTGGGCAAGAGCAAGACCCTGTCTCTACTAGAAATAGAAAAACTAGGCTCGGTGCTTGTAGCTCAGCAGCTAGGGCGCTAGCCACATACACCAGAGCTGGCGGGTTCAAATCCAGCCCAGGCCTGCCAAACAACGACAACTACAACCAAAAAATTAAAAAAAAAAATAGCTGGGCATTGTGGTGGGTGCCTGTAGTCCCAGCTACCAGGGAAGCTGAGGCAAGAGAATCGCTTAAGCCCAAGAGTTTGAGGTTGCTATGAGCTGTGATGTCACGCACTCTACCTAGGG
>NW_003852528.1:5554025-5561619 GCF_000181295.1 Otolemur garnettii | reverse complement strand
AAAAAAAGAAAAAAAGAAAAAAGAAAAACTAGCTGGGCATTTTGGTAGGCAGCTGTAGTCCAAGCTACTTGGGAGGATAAGACAAGAGGATCACTTGAGCCCAAGAGTTTGAGGTTGCTGTGAGCTAGGACACCATGGCTGTCTACCCAGGGTGACAAAGTGAGACTATCTCAAAAATAAATAAATAGGCTCGGCACCTGTAGCACAGTGGTTATAGCGCCAACCACATACACCAAGGGTGGTAGGTTTGAACCTGGCCTGGGCCAGCTAAGCAACAATGACAACTGCAACAGAAAAATAAAAATAGCTGGGTGTTGTAGCGGGCACCTGTATTCCCAGTTACTTGGGAGGCTGAGGCAAGATAACTGCTTAAGCCCGCGAGTTTGATGTTGCAGTCAGCTGTGACACCACAGCACTCTACCCAGGGCGACAGCTTGAGACTCTGAGAAAAAAAAAAAGTTTTAAAGAACCTGCCAAATCATCTCTGCAGAGCTAAGGAAGAAAGTATACCATATTCTGCCTGGGAGCCATGATGGGCTGCCCTGTGCGCAGCAGCTCCAGCTCCTCCACAATGGTGCTGCCAAGGGCACAGGCGTCTCCCCAGCTTGCTCTCCTGCCCAGCACCCTGGCAGGGCTGCTGTGATGACAGGCTGGGTGCTGACCTGTAACCAGTGTGGAGTGCAGAACAGGCTCACGGCAGGTGTGAAGTGTGTGCCTGTGGGATGAACAACTATACCAAGCACACCCGACAGACGGTACCACTAAATATCAACCTAAAGGAATGGGTCTCATCTCCCTACATCTCAGTCTTCTCAAATAAAGAGCCGTTGTGGCCATCTTCCTTCCACTTTGCTTTGGGGAAGGAACGAGACCACATATAGGAGAGAAGCTAAACCCTGGCTCGGCTCTGAGGAGGTCCAATGTCAGTCAGCTGGGCCCCCAACTCGCAGCTCATTCTCCAACAGCAGGAGGCCTGGAACTGGTCCCTGTCCTCTGGCCACCTTCAGCACGTACAAGGAATGTACTTTAGTGTCATGTGACAACACATCACCTTTACCTTGCCTTTCAAACCTCCCTTCAACTATGTGTAGAACCTACTAGAAAAGGGGATAGATACAGAGAATGACTTCCAGACATTCTTCACCCAAAAGAAGAGACATCCTGTACAGTTATGACCCAGGACACACATGCAGGTTTGTGAATGTAAACAAAAGCCCTCTGCACAGCAAGCGGTCTTAGAGATCTCACCTGTTCTATACTAAAAACACTAGTCAGGACCCAGGGCAGTGACTGCAGGTCCAACAACAAGCTGCAGCTGGCAGTTGAGGAATCACTGCCCAGTAGAACCAGGAGCCTGGGCCTGGACTCCACCTCTGCCACCCGCAGTGTGAGGGAGTGCACTGGGGCTGCTGTGAGGGTGACCATAGGTCATATGCACATTCAACTACAGTAGACACTTTCCTCCTCTCTAAAACAGGTATTTTTGCTCACATTGTAACAAAATGGGGTACTTACCAATGGCTGGAAAGTTTTTCCTGTATGTAAACCAAAGTCTAGATGCCACATCAGACAAGAGCTCCTCCTTTTCTAGAGGTTGTTTAAAAGAAGGAAACATACATATAGTCTTAAATTTGTAAGTCACATGTTACAGAAGAGTCAGCTAATAATCACAAAATGCTTTTACAGACTAAGCAATCAGAGCAGAGTGGGCTGGAAAGTGGCTGATACCTGTGAAAATGCTGTATTTTCTACCCAGTATCCAAACAGGCTCTGAGGTCTCAGGGAAATCTTCAAAGTCAGCAAACCGGAGAGTGTCGTAGGTCAGAGTAGCTATTGAAATCAAAGATATACATCTATCAAACTTCTATAATTCCATAAAATAATACCAAGAGATCATTCACAGCATCCCTTGTGTTTGTTTTTTGTAGAGACAGGCCTCACTATGTTGCCTGGGCTGGTTTTGAACTCCTGGCCTAAAGCGATGATCCTCCCACCTTGACCTTCCAAAGCGCTGGAACTACAGGCACAAGCCACTATACCCAGCCCATAGCATTTCTGTACTACAGAAGAGTGTAAGTGTTAATTCCTACAACAAATGGCGCAGCCTCTGACTAGTGCTACCATGACCACCTCACTGCTGGAGTGTCTGTCACACAGCTCCCTGCTATGGTGGGGGGCTGTAGCCCACTTCCTCAGCCTTTCTTTTTTTTTTTTTTGAGGCAGAGCCTCAAGCTGTCACCCTGGGCAGAGTGCTGTGGCATTATAGCTCATAGCAACCTCCAACTCCTGGGCTCAAGCGAGTCTCCTGCCTTCTCCTCCCAAGTAGCTGGGACCACAGGCGCCCGCCACAACGCCTGGCTATTTTTTGGTTGCAGCCATCATTGTTGTCTGGCGGGCCCGGGCTGGGGATTCGAACCCGCCACCTTAGGTGTACATGGCTGGCGCCTTAGCCAGTTGAGCTATAGGCGCCGAGCCTCCTCAGCCTTTCTTATTCTGAGCCACCGAGCTAGCCACTAGGAGCTGACACAAGGGTGAGAGACCAAGTCAGGGCCAAGTCAAGGTGAGAAAGGAAAAGGTTTTTTGCTTTTTTTTTTTTGAGACAGAATCTCATTATGTCACTCTTGGAAGAGTGCTATGACATCAAACTCTTGGGCTTAAGTGATTCTTTTGCCACAGCCTCCCTGGTAACTGGGACTACAGGTGCCCACCACAATGCCCGGCTATTTTTTGGTTACAGTTTGTCATTGTTGTTTAGCAGGCTGGGGCTAGGCTTGAACCTGCCAGCCTCGGTGTATGTGGCTGGCTCCATACTCACTGACCTACAGGCACCAAGCCAGGAAAAGTTTTTTTAAAAGCTACCTGATTTAAGCACTTACTTATTTTTTTGGACATAAAAAATGAAAAGACAAAAATGAAATAAAATAATTTGCTTCATCTTTGTCAGCAAGCGAAGCCACAAAAGAAAGAAAATGTGGAGTAAAAGCCCTGTGGGTGTCCTAAGGGTTCCCAGGTATCACTCTGGCAGCTGGTTCGGATGCTGTGACAAAGGCAGGTGCTTCAATAAAACAAGATGCTGAGCTCCTGAAGCCTGGCAACTCTGGCCTGCCCTAATTCCTTGGTTGGGCATAGATAGCTACAGAGGGAGGGGCACAACTACTGGTATGTGCTTACTCCTAGAAGCTGTGAGGTGGATCCTTCTGCAAAGTCCTCAAAGGTGCTGGGCCAGAAGGCCCAGTGATCAAGACCTGGAACCCATGTTCACTTCAGCAACTCAAGGCCCTACTTTTTTTTTTTTTTTAAGACAGTCTCACTTTGTTGCCCTTGGTAAAGTGCTATGACATCATAGCTCATAGCAACCTCAAACTCTTGGGCTCAAGAGTGATTCTCTTGCCTCAGCCTCCCAAGTAGCTTGGACTATAGGCGCCCACCAAAACCCCTGGCTATTTTTTAGAGATGGGGGTCTCATACTTGTGAGCTTGGCCTCCCAGAGTGCTGAGATTACAGGTGTGAGCCACCACACCCAACCCCTCAAGGCCCCACCTTCTTTTTTTTTTTTGAGACAGAGTCTCACTATGTCACCCTCAGTATAGTGCTGTGGCGTGACAGCTCACACCAACATCAAACTCCTGGGTTTAAGCGATTTTCTTGCCTTAGGCTCCCAAGTAGCTGGGACTACAGGTGTCCCCCACAATGCCTGGCTATTTTTTGTTGCAGCTGTCATTGTTGCTTAGCTGGCCTGGCCTGGCTCAAACCCACCAGCCTTGGTGCATGTGGCTGGCACCATAACCACTGTGCTATAGGTGCTGAGCCCAAGGCCCCACTTTCTAAGGCAGCTGCAGAGCTGCAGAGTCCATCTGCTATGCCAGTGAAGCCTGAGTGTCATCTTCTTCTGGATGGAAGCCCAGGGCCCCCCATGTACAGAACTGTGGTTGAAGAACCCAGGCTCCACACTGTTCCCACAAAGGAGGTGCTAGGCAGCAGCACGCCAAGCAGGACCTGCCCGAGAGCCATTGAGAGGCACACAGCATGTCTCAGGGTGGCTTCAAGGGCAAAGGCATCTCCTCAACTCTTTTTGAAGAACTCTGAAATGTCTCATCTGCTGCCTCTCCAGCTTCCACAGTGCCCAATCACTCATCCTTCACCTGCTACTTCACAGAAATCTTTTTTTTTTTTTTGAGACTGAGTCTCAAGCTGTTGCCCTGGGTAGAGTACTGTGGCACCATAGCTCACAGCAACCTCAATCTCTTAGGCTCAATTCTCTTGCCTCAGCCTCCTTAGTAGCTGGGACTACAAGTGCCCGCCACAATGCCTAGCTATTTTTGTTTGTTTGTTTGTTTAGCAGGTCTGGGCTGGGTTTGAACCCACCAGCCCCAAAGCATGTGGCCAGCACCGTAACCACTGTACTAACCGCTAAATCCAGTCACATAGAAATTTTTTTTTTTTTTTAAGACAGAGCCTCAAGCTATCGCCCTGGGTAGAGTGCTGAGACATCATGGCTCACAGCAACCTCCAACTCCTGGGCTCAAGTGAGTCTCCTGCCTCCACCTCCCAAGTAGCTGGGACTACAGGTGCCTGCCACAACCCCCAGCTATTTTTTGGTTGCAGCCATCATTGTTGTTTGGCGGGCCTGGGCTGGATTTGAACCTACCAGCTCAGGTGTATGTGGCTGGCGCCTTAGCCGCTTGAGCCACAGGCGCCAAGCCTAGAAATCTTTTGAAAACCAAAAGGTCATATTATATGACCTTCTCAGACATCTAAATTCACTTTTTGATAGCAGTCCCAACTTTCAGTGAGAATGATGTATTCTAAGTATAAAACATGATGAAGACTACAAAATGCACAAGTCACCTGAAGCCTCATCATTCAGCACATCTCCCTCCAGAAGTCTATGCACAGGCCAGGGGCACAGTGGTACATAGCAGATGAGCTGACAGACCTGTTCGCTTTGCTCACTTTATCCTCTAAGACAATGGAATCATCATGCCACATAAACGTAGATCTCCAGCAAGTCCCTGATGGTCTCAAAGCATCCCACTGAGCTAGTGTTGATAACTTAAGTGCACTGTCTGCAGCATTCCTGGCTATTTGTTATCACAGACTTAGGTGGGGTTTGAACCCCAGCTCAGGTACTCCCAGTCAATAGGCTCTGGGGCCACTTGCTCAGTTCCTAAGTGTAGACCAGAGTCCTTAAACTTTTTAAACAGGGGTCCAGTTCACTGTCCCTCAGACTGTTGGAGGGCTGGACTGCAGGCTCCAGGATGAGTCGGCTGCTAAGCTGGACAGGCAGCAGCAGCAAAAACACCTAGTAGGGCTCGGCGCCTATGGCTCAACCGGCTAGGGCGCCAGCCACGTACACCTAAGGTGGCGGGTTCGAATCCCCAGCCCGGACCCGCCAAACAACAATGACGGCTGCAACCAAAAAATGGCCGGGCGTTGTGGCGGGCGCCTGTGGTCCCAGCTACTTGGGAGGTGGAGGCAGGAGACTCGCTTGAGCCCAGGAGTTGGGGGTTGCTGTGAGCTGTAATGCCATGGCACTCTGCCCAGGGGGACAGCTTGAGGCTCTGTCTCAAAAAAAAAAAAAAAAAAAAAACACCTAGTAGGCCAGATAAATGTCTTAGGCAAGCTACATGTGGCCCATGGGCTATAGTTTGTGGGTGCCTGGACTGTAGACATTCCCCTTCCACATAACAGGACAGCCTAACCATGGGTCTGCCATGTTTCCATGAAACACTTCCTATAAGGTGCTGACTGGTAGACAGGAGGCTCCACAGAATGTCCAGCTCTTTTCCTGCCACAGGGCTGGGAAGTGCTTGACAGCATCTCCAGTAGCACAGGCAGAGCAAGTAAGTCCACAGCAGCAGCAGCCCTGTGCTCACTGGTTAAGGGCTTTCAGCTGCTGGGGGATCCAGGCCAGCTCTGCCCATGCCCTGAAGCAGTGCTGTGCGCTCAGGGGTGGCTGGGCCAGACCTCGTGGGCTTTGACCAAAAGTTCTGGTGTTGCTAGCTGTACCTGTCTGTGCTTTTAGAGACGCTATCAATTGAGCTGCTTGCGGACTGGGAAAAAATAATTTGAAGTTCAATATTATTTTTCCCTTTTCTCTTTAACCTGAGATTACCTATTTCTGTGCGTGACTCCAAAAGGTGAGTTGGGGTGAGTCTTCTCAAAGAGCTGGAAAACATCACAGTGTCCTGGGTGTGCTCCCACCTAACAGGCACAGTGTAGGGTGCACAGCATACCTCCTGGTGCAGGACACACTGCACCAGGGACCTAGCACATGCAAACACCGTAACCTAATTGTACCTTCACATTAATCTGAAATAAAAAATAAATTCTAAAAGATTATGGTGCCTTAATCTCTCAAGCCACCTCAGCATTTTCAGAAGTCACCACCATTCTCTGATACATACTCAATACAGAGACTCAAATCAAGAAAGGTTATTCTCAAGAAAAAAGGAGGCAGGCTTGGTACCTGTAGCTCAGTAATTAGGGCACCAGCCACATGCACTGGGGCTGATGGGTTTAAACCCAGCCAGGGCCCGCTAAAACAACAATGACAACAATAACAACAACAACAATAACAAAAAGCTAGGAGTTGTGGTGGGCATCTGTAGTCCCAGCTACTTGCTTAAGCCCAAGAGTTTGAGGTTGCTGTGAGTTATGATGCTACAGCACTGTACCCAGGGCAAAAGCTTGAGACTTTGTCTCAAAAGAAAAAAAAAAGAAAAGAAAGAAAAAAGGAGGCAAACACCACCCATCAAATTTTAATTTACCACCACAAGATAGTAATTTCAATCTTGCTGCTGTTAGAATATTCTCATGTTTGAGATCCTTCCAACATACCAGATTTGAACTAAAGATACACATATATTTTTGTTCTTTTAAGACAGTGTTTCACTCTACCCAGGCTAGAATCCCAGCATCATCACAGCTCACAGCAACCTCAAACTCCTGGGCTCAAGGGATCCTCCTGTCTCAGTCTCCCTAGTAGCTGATACCATAGGGATATAGACGGGCTCTTGCTCTGAGGCTGGTCTCGAACTCCTGATCTTAAGCAATCTTCCTGCCTTGGCATATATATGTTTTAAAGTACTGTAAAATGAAAATGAGCAATTTGGATAAACTGCATCTTTTTGTAGACTACAGATGCTCCTTGATTTACAGTGAGGATAAACCCAACATAACTTGAAAATATCATTAAGTTAAAAATGCATTAGTTTACCTACCCTGACAAACATCATACTTTAGAGAAGTCTACCTTAAACATGCTCAGAACGATTACATTAGCCTACAATTGGGCGAAGTTACCTGGCAACACAGTACATTGGAGAGTATCGGTTATTTATCTTCATGATTTCCTGACTAACTAGGAGCTGCGCAACACTTATAAAGTATGTAGGAGCATATCCCTAACTTAAGATCAAAATTCAAAATTCAAGGCTCGGCACCTATAGCTCAACCGGCTAAGGCGCCAGCCACGTACACCTAGGGTGGTGGGTTCAAATCCCCAGCCCGGACCCGCCAAACAACGATGGCTGCAACCAAAAAATAGCTGGGCGTTGTGGCGGGCGCCTGTAGTCCCAGCTACTTGGGAGGC
>NW_003852528.1:5546795-5552815 GCF_000181295.1 Otolemur garnettii | reverse complement strand
AGGCCAGGTGTGGTCACTCACACCTGTAATCCCAACACTCTGGGAGGCCAACGCAGATGGATTGCCTGAGCTCCGGAGTTTCAGACCAGCCTGAGCAAGACAGAGACCCTGTCTCTACTAAAAATAGAAAAGAAAAGAAAAGAAAAAAACAACTAGCTGGGCATGGTGACAGGTGCCTGTAGTCTTAGCTACCCGGAAGGCTGAGGCAAGAGGATCAATTCAGCCCAAGAATTTGAGGTTGCTGTGAGCTGTGATGCCCTGACACACTACCCACTCTATGGAGGATGACAAAGTGAAACAATCTTCAAAAAAACAAAACAAAACGAAACAAAACAAAACAACCCAGCTGAATCCAATGTAACAAATTTTTCTCAAAAAGAGACAAGGCTGCATATAGGGAGCAGAGCCAGCTATTCTGCTTGAAGGCTGGTTCAGATGTCCTCAAGCTTTGCCCCAGAGTGCCAGCACCCAGGACCACAGGGGCCTGCAGGGACCCCATGGGGATAGCACAGCCAGGAGGGCACATCCCTGCACAGGTGCCAGGATGTCTGTGCTGAATCACACGGTCTGTGCTGTCCCATGCCTGCTGGGGACAGGACAAAATGCCACAGGTGGGCCCTCCAAGCAGACCCCACCTTGCCTAGATACCCTCACAGTTCTGGCTGAAGAGGAAGACACAGTGGGTCCCTGGACTGAGACCTCCTCACTCAACATGGACTGAGGGATGTGGACAGACACAAGCTCCCTGACCTTCCAGATCTAACCCTGTAAAAGAAGGAAGCCAGTGACTCATGCCTATAGTTCCAGCACTCTGGGAGGCTGAGGCAGGTGGATTATCTGAGCTCAGGAGTTGAAGACCTGGGCAAGAGTGAGACTCCGTCTCTACTAAGAATAGAATAACTAGCCAGGTGTGGTGGCAGGTGCCTGTAGTCCCAGCTACTTGGGAAGATAAAGTAACAGAACTGCTTGAGCCCAGGAGTTTGAGGTTGCTGTGAGCCACAGCATTCTACCAAGAGCGACAAAGTAAGACTCTGTTTAAAAAAAGAGAGAGAGAGAGAGAGAGAGAAAGGAGAACTTTTCGGAAACAGCACTTCATTTCTAATTTCTTTTCTTTTGGGGGGCAGGACACAGTCTCACTTGGTTGAGTGCCATAGCAGCATCATAGCTCACAGTAACCTCAAACTCTGGGGCTCAAGTGATTCTACTGGCTCAGCTTCCCAAGTAGCTGGGACTATAGGCACCCGCCACAACACCTGGCTATTTTTAGAGATAAGGTCTCACTCTGGCTTAGGCAATCCACCTGCCTCGGCCTCCCAAGTGTAAGGATTACACGCATGAGCCACTGTGCCTGGCCAGCTTCTAATTTCTATTGAGGTTGTTTTTGGAAATACAGCTCACTTATCAGCTGTCTGGAAGATGCCTGAAATTCTCTAAGGTCCCATGAAATTAGGCAAAGCCACCAGCCCTGTCCAGTGGGGTAAGAATCTGAGACAAGTGCAAAACTAAAGTTCGTGATTACTGACATCTGCACTGACTGACCACCACGAACACTCCATTCTCAAAGCTTCCTTCACTGCTCTCAGACTAGCTCCACATGGGCTTCTCTACAGAGAGGTTCCCTTTTCTTACCTCACAGCCCTTACTGTAATTTTATCATCTTTACAACATGTCATTTATGAACCTATGAAACAGTTCATAGCTCTTGAGACAGAAGTCTCAAGAAGAAACAGGTCTGGCTAGGTGGCTCACACCTGTAATCCTGGCACCCTGGGAGCTGAGGCGGGTGGAATGCCCTGAGCTCACGGGTTCGAGACCAACCTGAGCCAGAGCCAGACCTCATCTCTAAAAATAGCTGGCATTTTGGAGGGCACCTGTAGTCCTGGCTACTCAGGAGGCTGAGGCAAGAGAATCGCTTGAGCCCAAGAGTTAGAGGTTGTTGTGAACTGTGATGTCACGACACTCTACTAAGGGTAACATAATGAGACTCTGTCTCAAAAACAAACAAACGTTGAAGAGAACCCCACCTGCCGACACCAAGCTACTATGACAGAGAGGTAGCCTTCAGAAATAAGCCTCCTAAGAAGCACTTCATTCACCTTGGTACCAGACACTTGATTTTCCATACCCTCTTCTCCAAGGCTTCCGTGATCATAATTGGAAGAGGAAGCAGTAGAAAGCCCTTTAATAATATGGTAATTTTATTAGAAAAAAATATTGTGGCTTAAAAGTATAATCTGACAGGCAGAAAAACAGGGAATTGTGCTCAATGACTTTAACCAACTTCTCTCCACTTACTACCAACTACACTACATTCAACTGGGAAGAACTGCAAAAAAATGGGCAAGCAGCAGATTTCTTTTAGAGCTTTCTATAATGTATCTCATTTTGAAGATAAGTTCGTAAAACACAAGTTGTTTCCCAAAAGATTATACTCTTTTTTTTTTTTTTGAGACAGAGTCAAACTCTCTCACCTTCAGTAGACTACTGTTGCATCAAAGCTCACAGCAACCTCAAACTCTTGGGTTGGAGCAATCCTCTTGCCTTAGACTCCCAAGTAAATGGGACTAAAGGTGCCTGCCACAACACCTAGCTAGTTTTTCCTCTCTATTTTACTAGAGATGGAGTTTCACTTTTTCTCAGGTTGGTCTTGAACTCCAGAGCTCAGGCAATCCATCTACCTCAGCTTCCCAAAGTGCTAGGATTATAGGCATGAGCCTCTGCACCTGGCCTCAAGTTCTGCTTTTTCAATTACAAGCCACATGCCAGTCAAAATGTGACAAATTGGAGATGCCAGGATAAAGTACTGGTTCTGCCTGAAGTTCAAGGCTGTAATGAGTGATTGTGCCACTGTATTTCAGCCCAGGACACAGAATGAGAGACTGGCTCAAAAAAAAGAAATACCTGCTGTATCCTCAAGGAATGGACTGTGTGGCTCTTTAAGTGCTGGGTACTGCCCTTTCCTTGAATGGGAGAGAGAGTTTTTTTTTGTTTGTTTGTTTTTTTGAGACAGAGTCTCACTATGATGCCCTTGGCAGAGTGTCGTGGTGTCACAGCTCACAGCAACCTCTAACTCTTGGACTTAAGCGATTCTCTTGCCTCAGCCTCACAAGTAGCTAGGACTACAGGCATATGCCACAATGCCTGGCTATTGTGTTGTTGTTGCAGTTGTCATTACTGTTTAGCAGGACTGGGCCAGGTTTGAACCCGCCAGCCTCAGTGTATGTGGCAGTGCCCTAACCACTGGGTGGGGTAGGGGGAAAAGACAGTTATTATGGACACTGCAGAGGGATCTGGTGGGGAACACAGCCAAATTTGGTCTGCCTGCCACCTCCCAAGCCTCTCCACACCAGTGACCTGGGCTCCCTTGCTGGCTTCTTCTCTTTTCCACACACACTCAGATCCTAAGTGACTTCATCTGATGTGACCTCCACACATCTCCAGCCCAAGCCTATTCCCTTAGCTACAAAAGTCCTCTGGATATCACTGCTAGGATGTCTACAGGCACCTCCCACTTATTAAGTACAAACCAAACTGTCTTCACCCAGCTCAGGAAGACCTCCCCCAAACTTCCCTGAGTTTCTTAGCTCAGGCTGTGAACCTTAGTGCCATCTTTAACCTCTCCCTCTCTATATCCATCCTGCCAACTTCCAATCTATAAACACATCCTATTGTTTCAGCCTTCAAAACACACCCAGAAATCAACCTCTTCTCCCCTCCCTGACCCAAGCCTCTACCCTCTCTTGGCCTGGCTCATTGCAGAAGCCTCCTAACTGGTTTCCTTCTACCGTTGCTCCTCTGCAGTACAGTCCCCACAGAGATGCTGGAGTGAGTCTGTTAAATGTAAGTCTGATCATGTTACTGCTCCTCCCAAAACCTTCCAAAGGGTCACCATCCTATTTGGAATAAACACCTAATTCCTCACTATGACCTAGCAAGGCCTAAGTCACCTCTCTGCCCTCAGCCTATGAGAACACACCCATTGCAACTCCCCCCTTCCCCAGCCTCCTTGTTCTCCTGCATCGGTACCCATACTCTCCTTTCTGCGCTGCTTTTGAGTCTTGGTCAGAACTTAACCTTTGAAGTGAGAACTTTCCTGGCCATCCCAGCCACGATCCTAACTGCCCCCACCTCAGCCCCAGTTTGGCCCACATCACTCATTGACAAGAACCACACACTGCTGCTTACTATGGGCTTCTATGTCTAGGACACCGGCTACCCCAGGGCAGTGGTTTCTATTTTCTTCACTTTTTCTAGTCCTAAAGAACAACAGCTGGCACATACCTACACACAATAAAAAACAGTTTACTGGTCGAGTGATTAGAACAGAAACTGTATTACATACAGTCAAGGGAAGCACAATTTTTAAGGGTTCTAGAAGAGAGTGGACCACCAGTCACTCCTGAAAGGATGTACAGTGCCATGTCAGGTGGAAAACTCCCTACCACGTCCTAAAGGCACGTTTTTTTTTTTTTAAATACAGTCTCAAGCTGTTGCCCTGGTTAGAGTGCCATGGTGTCACAGCTCACAGTAACCTCCAACTCTTGGGCTCATGTGATCCTCTATGCCTCAGTTTTTCTATTTTTAGTAGAGATGGGGTGTGTGTGTGTGTGTGTGTGGGTTGCTTTTGCTCAGGCTGGTCTCAAACTCATGAGCTCAAGCAATCCACCTGCCCTCCCAGAGTGCTGGGATTGCAGATGTGAGCCATGGCCCAGCCCTGATATGTTTTCATGAGCAGAAAAAGAGGCCTTCAAATGTGATGCCTTTTCTACTTTGATCCCACAAAGAACAGCATTTCTTATTATCACATGACCACACAACTGTAATCTTAACTTGAACATAATAGTTTTAAGATTTAAGACAATGTGACCAATAATAAACTGTTCTCACCCTAGGGAGACTAACATATCCAAACAATAATACCTAAAAAGAAACAGTACAACAAATTATACTGTATTGTAAGATAGCAAACGACAAATAATAACAGAGTTACAAATAGTACAACAGTGTCTGGTGCTTATTCTAGAAAACCAACGGCACAAAGCAGATGTGTCAACATGCTCAGGGGGTAGTTAGTGCTGCTGTCTGCTCCGGCCACCTAACACATTCAAGTGATGAGCCGCCACAGTCATCCAAATAAACACTGGCCGTACACATTACACTTTCCAAACTAAGATCCTAATAAATTTATGTTGCAGCTGCCACGAAAAGGAAAAACAAAAACCACGCATTCAAGATGACAGGTCAAAAGGGAACTAGTTTCTACAAGGAGTGAAGAACCAAGACTGCTGTGTAAAAACGCCGCCACGGCGACCAAGTGACGGGTTTGGTACCAGCCCAAGTCTTCAACAGCTTGCAGGCAAATAAATGTCCCCTCGTGAGCGGAAGCGCGACAGACAGGCAGAGGCAACGGTACCCACGCCGCTTCCACCGCATTAGGACGCCAAGAAATTAGGACGAGGCGAGCTGGAGTCGCTGTTTACACAGAAAGATGCTGAGAGCAGCTGCTAGCTACTGGATTTTCTTGATAAGAAAAAGTGAGCACCCCGGGAGTGCACCTCTCCGGCCTCTCACAACTTCACGGAAGCTACGGCACCAGCCAGGGCAGGCCGAGCTGTGCGGCCACCGCGCCCACGCCCACCCTGCAGCCTCCGGCGCCCCGTCGCTGCCATCCCGCGGCCTGGAGGCCTGTGGAGCCCACGACCTCCAGGCGCTCCCGACGCGACCAGCGGCTCCAGTGTGACCGATACTGAAGACCCGCTGCCTAGAGGCGCGGTACGTCGCTGCGGCCCCCTGCTCGGCGACGCCGCCCCGCGCCCCCGCACAGCCCGAGCCCGCCCATGCCATTGCCGGAACACGTCACGGCCGTCTTGGCCCCGCAGCGGGCTAGGTCGAGGGCGCGGCCAGCGCATCCCGAGGAAGGCCCAGCAGCTCCTCACCTGCGTCCATCTTCCCCGTCCGGGCGCCGACTGACCCGAGCGGCGTCGCTCCGACCGGCCCCGCAGCGCGACGCGGCAACCGGA